>NC_140239.1:14360949-14375949 GCF_949987555.1 Borostomias antarcticus | reverse complement strand
TTCTACATGTGAAAATGCACTGGAATGGCAGTCAAACCCGTAACTTCACAACCGTGAACTCGTACCAGATCGATGTACTCCCAGTTGCGCTCTCTGATGTCACACAGCCCTCTAAGCAAGATGGCAGCCCCCATGGGTATGGCGACAAAGATAACTTTAGGGCAACGTAAAGTAAATTTGTATGTTGTAATCAAAATAATACAAGCGATTATGCACTACAATCTGCTATGTGTATGTAATGATGCCCAAATATGTTGACAAGAGATAGCTAGCTAACATTAAGGTAAACCTGAACGTGACCATGCAAACGGCGAAAAGTCGATGATGTCAATAAATAAAATGTAACGTACGATTTCTTAGCATAGCGAAATTAGGAATACAATGTTTAGCTTGCCAGGTCTGACAATGTGCCAAATCTCCATTTACCATATCGGTAAATACATACATTTATCCAGAATGCCACGCATTCAGACAGTTTGCCTGGAACGCTATGAAGTCGTGAGTCGTGACTTGAAGTCGTAACTTACGGGCTCAAAATCCTATCTGGAACGCGGCATAACAGTCAGATTCCAGATGGGATTAGATGAGCTACTGGACAGAGCACACAAAGGATCACAGCTGATCCCTTCTCCCCCTGTCACACACACACACATACACACTCTCTCTCTATCGCTCGCTCGCTCTCTCTCTCTCTCTCTCACACACACACAATTATTGTTAAAATACATTGCAGGGGCCTAAATATAATTCCATTGCTGTCATGTTGTTGGGTCGTTTAACATGTCACGTTTCATAGATACAAGCAGCTTCTAGGATGGACACAATATGCCTACATGCACATACATACACACATGCATGTATCTTGGTGGTATAATACACATAATAATGATGTACAGTAAGCATACAGGAAATACCACTAACACCAGGGGAGTTATGGGTACGGAAAACATCTTATACTTATATTATCTGCCAATAATAGAGGAGATTGAGCAACATGTAGCATCTGCTTTGCTCCACACTTGATCAGCCCCATAATCCTCAGGCATCTGACTACTCACCTATGGACATGGCCCAGGCTGACAAATGTAGTTCCCAAAACAACATTTTGCAACTGCATACATTAACGACAGCAGTTATGACGGGTGTGAGTTAGCGTGGAGTTAGATGTTTGGAAATGGCACTCCTGCTTGCACCACACGCACACGCGCACACACACACACACACACACATCAATGCTGTCCATCGTGTCCGATGATGATGCTTGCTTCAGGGTGGGGGTGGGGGGGGTCAGCGACGTTGCCGCTGGTGCCACTTCTCGTGGGCGTTGAGGCCGATCCTTGAGCCGCACACTCGTCCGCAGGTGGAACAGGGGAACCCGGATGCCAAAGGAATAGCGGCCGCCCGCTGGTGTCGTTGTGTGCGCCTCTCAGCAAGTTTTTGTGGTGGATTTGTGAGACTGCTCTGGCACAGGTCAACTGCCAGGCTGATCTATCCTATGTGAGAGTTTCAAGCGGCGTGGAATTGGTGTTTGAGTGCTTTAAAAAGGACTTTGGTGTAGTCCTTGTAGCGTCTCTTTTGTCTGCCAGCTGCACGCTTAGCTCCTTGTAGTTGGCCATAGAGGACTTGGCGGGCCAGGTGATGGTCTGGCATACGGATGGTGTGCCCTATCCAGCGTAGGTGTCTCTTGGCCACAGCTGCTTCCATACAGATGGAGTTAGTGCTCTGGAGTATTTCTTTATGTGGAACTCGATCCTCCCAGGAGAGGCAAAGGATCTTCTGGAGGCAGCGGATATGGAAGGACTGCAAGTTTGAGATGTGCCGGCTGTATGGAGTCCATGTTTCTGCCCCGTAGAGCAGGGTGGAGACACATATTGCGTTATAAACGGCAACCTTGGTGCTGACCTTCAGGTTTTGGTTTTCGAAAACCCTGCTGTGAAGGCGTCCAAAGGATGATGAGGCTTTATTGATGCGGATGTATATTTCCGTGTCAAGGGAGCAGCATGAGGACAGAGTGGAGCCGAGGTAAGTAAAGTGATCCACGGTTTTAAGTGGAACACCGTTTATGTGGAAGCTGGGGGGTGGTGAGGTTCTGCTAATGAGTTGGGAAATTACTTCGGTTTTCTGAATGTTAACTTGTAGGCCGAAGGACTGGTAGAGACTGGAAATGATGTTGAGGGCGTGCTGCATGGACTCTGGGCTGTGTGCTACAATGGCGCAGTCGTCAGCATATTGAAGCTCACAGATGCGACAGGACTTTGTCTTCGTGTAGGCCTGGAGCCTCCGGATATTAAAGAGGCTCCCATCAAGACAGTATTCTAAATGAACACCCTCCTTGTGACCCAGGCGCGATGGAAGATGCAGGTGATGGCAGAGAGGACAAGATTGAATAGCACTGGAGCCAGGACACAGCCCTGTTTCACCCCAACGTTCACCTCGAAGAACTCTGATTGGAGTTCTCCAGTGAGGACCCTGGCTTGCATCCCATCATGCAGCTGCTGAAGGATGGTGAGGAACTTGGGTGGTACCCCAAGTTTGGAGAGGTGTTTCCAGAGCATCTCACGATTGATGGCGTCGAAGGCTTTGCTGAGATCAATGAAGGTTATATGAAGGTCTCTGCGCTGCTCTCTGCATTTCTCTAGTAGCTGCCTTAAGACAAAGACCATGTCAGTGGTAGATCTAGTCATCCGGAAGCCACACTGTGTTTCTGGAAGTGCAGCTTCAGAGATGTGCTTCACTAGTCTACTGAGCATGATCTTAGCCAGCACTTTCCCTGCAATGGAGAGGAGAGAGATTCCGCGGCTGTTGCTGCAGACTGCCCTGTCCCCTTTCTGTTTATAGATGACCACAATGTTGGCATCCTTCCAGTCCTGTGGGAAGGTCTCATGTTCCCAGATGTTAGCGATCAGGAGGTACAGATGGCGTGTGAGGAGATACCCTTCGTGTTTGAAAACCTCTGCTGGAATGCCATCGGGTCCTGCACTTTTGTTGTTCTTGAGATTCGCAATGGCTTGGCGGGTTTCATGGAACTGTGGTGGGTGTCAAGGTATGCAACTGGTGGCAGGTCTGGAAGGTTATCCAGGATGTGAGGATCAACAGGGTTGGTGAGGTTGAGAAGAGTCTCAAAATGGTTTGCCCATCGGGCAAGAATCTCATGACGGTCCTTAAAAGGAGTGGAGCCGTCAGCTGATCGGACTAGAGCAATCGCCCGCTTCCTGGGGCTGTACAGGGCTTTGATGGCATTGTAAAAGCCCTGCGTGTTGTTAGTCTGCTAGGTTTTGGATCTCTTGTGCCCTCTGCACCCACCAGGTGTCCTCCATCGACTGGAGGGCTCGCTGGGTTGCAGTGCTTGCTGCAGTAAAGGTGGCCTTCAGAGTAAGAGATCCAGGGCAGGACAGGAGAGCTTTATGGGCCTCATGCTTGGCTTTGAGGAGTGACCGTATCGCAATAGAGTTACTGTCAAACCAGTCCTGGTGACATTTCCTCGACTGGCCAAGCGCCTCCGAGGCTGCGCTGTGGATAGCCTAGCGCAGAGCTGGCCAGTTGGCTGATTACTCCGGGATCTTCTCCAGGTTTTCAGCAAGAAACTGTCGGAGATGGTCTTTGGAGGTGGGGCTGCTGAGTGCTGCGCAATTGAGTTTTTGGCATGGGGCTGTCCTCGGACCACAGGGTTTAATACGCATGAGGAGTTTGGATTTGACCATGAGGTGGTCAGTCCAGTACTCAGCTCCGCGCATGGCTCGTGTGGAAAGGACATCCTGTCTGTCCTTTTGGCGGACAGTTACATAGTCAAGGAGATGCCAATGTTTTGAGCGGGGGTGCTGCCAGGTGGTTTTGAGCCTGTTCTTCATCTGGAAGATGGTGTTGGTAATGACCAGTTGGTGTTCCGCACAGAGGGAGAGGAGCCGGAGGCCGTTGTTGTTCATCTTCCCCACTCCATGCTGGCCAAAGTTGTCCCTTTGTCTCCAAGAAACTACCGCCTTTTCTCATGTCACGTGTCTCTATTCTCGACCACGCCTGCCATTTAATATAACGTACAATGGGTTAGCCAATCACATCCTCAAAGCTATACCTGTGTTTTGCTTGAATATAAGGCCACGCTGACCAGAAGGCGGCACTTCTTTGGGATACCACTCATGTGCGTTGTCCGGAAGTCCTTGCACTCGTATGTTTTCTCAATAAACCAGACTTAACCTGTTTGAGCGAATCTTGGTAAATCCTTTTTGACTAGAACAGTTAAAATCCATTACACCATACCAGGTGCTCCGTGCCCACTCTGGCATTGAAGTCTCTCATGAGGACGAGCTTGTCCGTAGCTGGGGTTTTCTGTATGATGGAGTCAAGAGCTCGGTAAAAGTCCTCTTTGATGTTAAACTCGGCATCGAGAGTTGGTGCGTAGGCACTAATGAGAGTGGCAAAGTGTCCCTTTGCAAGGGGAATGCGCCAGGTCATCAGTCGTTCGTTGATGCCAATAGGGGACTCTGTGATGCACTGCAGCAGTTTGGACTTCACAGCGAAACCAACTCCATGGATCCGGCGAGTGCCTTCGGGGACCCCTTTCCAGAAGAAGGTGTATCCTGCACCAATCTCTGCCAGGGTGTACTCTCCATGTAGTCTGGTCTCACTGAGAGCTGCAATGTCGATGTTGTATCTTGCGAGCTCCAGGGCCACGAGTGCTGTCCTACGGTGGGGCCTGTCAGGGGTTTCAGCCAGGTCCAACAAGGTGCGAACATTCCACGAAGCAATGCATAGGTGCTTATTTCTTGCTTTAGTTTTTCGACCGCGAAGGGGGATGCTCCAACGATTGTGGTTTACTGTCCGGAGTTTAGGGAGCAGACAATTTTTGGACCACCTTTTCCAGGTCCCTCCCCATCTCAGGGGTGAGCAGTGTGGGGCTGCTCAGTCGCAATGGAAGCTGCCGATGCAACGCGCTGCTCCATCCCACGATTGCAACGACCATCACTCCATTGCCGCCTGTGTGCATGGTTTGGCTAGGCACTCCCAGCCACATCCTTGGCCTGTGCCTACCGCCATTCCACATCGCCACAGGACCTTTGGGGGGGGGGGGGGGAGCAAGAAGCTTGCGCATGGGTGAGGATTAAGGTGAGGGTGTGGCTGCGCATTCCTCACTCCCACCATCTTCACTCCTTCCAGATGGACCTCCAGTGGCATGAGAGAACCCATGACGACCTTCGTCTGGCGGGAGTTGCAGGGGGCTGCCGGTGGTCCGGTCTGTCGGACTCCGCCTGCGCCTGTCCCCAGGGCAGATTTGTCTTTGGGGTTTACTTCCCTAGCCACTTTACCCCCCCGGGTTAACCCAAGTGGCTGTGGGGCTGCCTTCTTTCGCCTTTGCAACCGTTGTGGTGGTTCTCACACCCACCATCTTCCGCCTGCTCTGCCGTTGATGACTTCAGGATCACTCTTGGTCTGGCCTCTACCCTTCGACCTGTTTGGCTTGGGTGACCCTGCCAGGAGTACGAGACTCCCGCCGACCTAGCTCTAGGGGTCATGGAGACGCGCAAAGTGCCCCACCACGATAAGGTGGTGATCCCATTGAGACACACACACACACGCACACACTCTCTGTAATAGATAAATTCAAATTACTGTATTCTCTGCTCAACACAGTCATAGGAAATCTACACTGTGAATCCTGTCTTATAAAGTGAGCGCTGTCTCCTGTTAGTTGCCCTGACCCCTTCTTTCCAGGCCTTCTGAAAGCTTTATGGCAGGAGACCTCACCAGGGGTCCCCTCCTCCCAGCTATCTCTGATCTCTGTAATGAGACCTCACCAGGGGTCCCCTCCTCCCAGCTATCTCTGATCTCTGTAATGAGACCTCACCAGGGGTCCCCTCCTCCCAGCTATCTCTGATCTCTGTAAATGTTCACTTCAGCTGTGACCCTCAGACCTAGCCTACTCACTGATCATCGTGGCATGGAGGCAATCAGCCTTGAAATATTTCGCTTCATGTGTAATGAATCTATAATATATGAAAGTTTCACTTTTTAAATTAAATTATGGAAAATAATGAACGTTCCCCAATATTCTACTCTTCTGAGATCAGCTACTCATCTGCTCTCAGAGCACCTGTATTGATTGTTTTGTGTTTTAGAGACGGATCCACAGGTGGCCTCCCACAGGAGGGAGAGGCTAAATTCTTTCAGATGCGCAGGAAATTGCCCTTGTTGACATGGTACTTGGCAACAATACAATAAAACTGCAGGTAAATCGGGACAGAGTGCTGGCAGACAATATCAGACAATATCACTTTCAGGAATGTGAACACGGTCAGCACTAGAGAAGCATAAAATAAGGATGAAGCAGTTTTACACTGTACCCTTTGAGAGAAACGGTGAACGTGTGAAAGAACTCCGGTATCGATATGTCCAGGTAAGATGTCTGTTCAATAACCAAACTGGATACATACACAGCTATGCATAATGTAAAGTACTGTTAAACGGTGGATTTACTGTATTTCAGAGTGTAATGGAGATGGAAGCCAGGCAAACCGAACATACATTCATCTTACAAAAACACGCCACAGGGGAAGAAGTGTGATTGGACAGAGAGCAACTGTGGATGTCCCAGGCCAGAGAGGGGCTAACTGTGGATGTCCCAGGCCAGAGAGGGGCTAACTGTGGATGTCCCAGGCCAGAGAGGGGCTAACTGTGGATGTCCCAGGCCAGAGAGGGGCTAACTGTGGATGTCCCAGGCCAGAGAGGGGCTAACTGTGGATGTCCCAGGCCAGAGAGGGGCTAACTGAGGATGTCCCAGGCCAGAGAGGGGCTAACTGTGGATGTCCCAGGCCAGAGAGGGGCTAACTGTGGATGTCCCAGGCCAGAGAGGGGCTAACTGAGGATGTCCCAGGCCAGAGAGGGGCTAACTGTGGATGTCATTGGCTCCTACAATAGAGAGAGGCTCATTTCTTTTCTGGAGGACTTGCATAATGGCCTTGTGCCAGTGGAGGAGAGAGGGACAGGAAACCCCCCGACCTTCGTTGTTGTGTGGGGTAAAGAGTCATCCCACCACTCTGCCGCAGTCACAGACTGGTTTGCTGCACATCCCAGGATGTTAGATCTATTCCTGCCTCCTTACCCCCCCTTCCTAACCCCCAGAGAGGGGTTGTTCTCTGCGTGGAGGTGGAAGCCCGTCCTAACCCCCAAAGAGGGGTTGTTCTCTGCGTGGAGGTGGAAGCCCTTCCTAAACCCCAGAGAGGGGTTGTTCTCTGCGTGGAGGTGGAAGCCCGTCCTAACCCCCAGAGAGGGGTTGTTCTCTGCGTGGAGGTAGAAGCCCTTCCTAACCCCCAGAGAGGGGTTGTTCTCTGCGTGGAGGTGAAAGGTGTTTGACCACCGTCCACGTGACCACCCGTCCTTACTGGAGGCCATGAATGCAGCGTGTGGAGATATTTCTCCTGAGGCCTGCCAGGGTTGGATTAGACATTCCAGAAGGTTCTTTCCAAGATGCATGGCCAGAGAAGACCTGAGATGTTGAGAGCTTGTGGCCAAGTGCAGGAGAGGGAGAACTGGAGCCCTCTCAGTGATGGACAGTATGAGTGATTATACTTGTTTTTTGTGTTTACAGTTTTTCCACAATTGTTTATGCACTAAAACTGGAACTTAAAGGACAATGCTTGTTTTTGACAACCTGGACCTTATTTACGACATATTATAAGACGTTCAGGGGCATGTAGAAGAAATGTAAAATCCAGCGCGAGCCAGTATATCCATGTAATGGCGGTGGTGGGGGCACTGAGAATGCAGTTTCTAAAAATCTACTTTCTGCCGCGAAACGGTTGTTTTCAGCAATCTGTCTTGATGAATCGCTAGTTGTGCTTACATAGAGCATGCCTGTTGTGGTTTTCACATGGATATACTGGCTCGCGCTGGATTTTAAATTTCTTCTACATGCCTCCGAACTACACCAAAGTGATCTCGGTGAGTCAAACGTCTTATAATATGTCGTAAATAAGGTTCAGGTTGTCAAAAACTAGCATTGTCCTTTAAGACACAATGGGTCTTATTCATGAAACGTTAGTAAATCTGTGTGTAAATTGGTACATAAAAATCCACGCTACTAAAATCCCACAGCGGATTCATCAACGCTGCGGGACACTCAGATCTGATCGTGGGCGTGTGTGTGTGTTCATGTTCATGAATGACAATCAATCATAAATTGATAGCGCGCTTCCGCTACTCAGCAATTTGCATAAATCCCGCCCATGAACAGACAATGATCACCATATAAGGACCATGATTAGACAATGATCACCATACTGTATAAGGACCATGAATAGATAATGATCACCATATAAGGACCATGAATAGACAATGATCACCATACTGTATAAGGACCATGAATAGATAATGATCACTATATAAGGACCATGAATAGATAATGATCACCATATAAGGACCATGAATAGACAATGATCACCATATAAGGACCATGAATAGACAATGATCACCAAATAAGGACCATGAATAGACAATGATCACCAAATAAGGACCATGAATAGACAATGATCACCATATAAGGACCATGAATAGACAATGATCACCTCTCCCTAGTGCCTCTCTCTCTCCCTCCTATCTTCTAACCAATTTAATGTAATGTATTGCTTTATAAATGTTCTTAGCCGGTAGACAAACATACTCCTGGAGCTTGCTCGATCGCCTTGTTGAGAGGGGTCAGGGAAGAATTTTTACAGCTCACTTATCTGGCCCCTGGGTGATTACTGTTTTTTTGCTTCCCTCTGGAATATGTACAGAGTGGGTCGTATGCCCACCTCCCTTGTTCTCTGTAAAGCGCATTGTGTTGCCTCTGGGTATGAAATGCGCTATACAAATAAAGCTTTAATTGATTGATTGATGAATAGATAATGATCACCATATAAGGACGCGCTTTGGCACCTATCAGCCTGCAGAGTGCTGACATGGCGCACACCAAGAAAGAGAGAGAGAGAATGAAAAACTTATCTGAGGCAGATTGTAGTTGTTTTGAGTGAAGTAGAGGCTAGAAAAAGCATTTTATTTTCCTCAGTTAGCAGTGGCGTGACAGCGACAGGGAAATCCAATGCATGGAAGGAGGTGACAGACGCCGTCAATAGTCTCCTCAGTTCTCAGAACCATCCAAGCAGTGAAACGTAAATTGATGAAAAAAAACGCATAAACACACACAAAAAGACGAGCGCATAGCTGGCATGATTGGAGAGACCTCTGTCAGGGATTATTCCTGATGGGGACAGCGACAGGCCGCCACAGTCAACAGAAAACTCAGAGGTTAAGTTGATGTATGTGTTATAATGAAGAGTTTTGTTGGCCTAGTCCTTGAATTGTTTGAATCTTAACTTACATTCTTTTATCAATTCATTCTGCAGCCAAAGGAAATTAAACATCTCAAACAGATCCATCTTCATGTATTTTTATTTTTCTATTATTAATGAGTTCAGCTGGCGAGTGCTCCTCCCATGATGTGGCTCCGCCCCCTGCTGCTACTGAAACCAGACAGCGAGGCCGGAGAGGCGACCCACCGGTCCTCACCAATGAGCTCCTGCTAAATCAAGACTAGATACTTCAGGCAGTGCATCAAATCAACCAGTCTCTTCAAGAAATAAACACCACCCTGAACGCCATCTGCCAGGCACTGTTGCACCAACAACAAACATACATTTAATTTCAGTTTTCCTTCTGTGTGATGTGGTTGTTTACTTGCAACACAGGGAAGAACACTGAAAAAATGTAGAAAAGGAACCAGGCCAGGTCCCGCCTGGCTTATGTGCGTGGCTGGCTTGTTTCTGTTCAGTACTGGTAGGGCAGAAGCTAGTCATGCCATTGAAATAGCTATGAATTGAAATTATATGAAATAATGTCTGATAAATTAAGATAGGTCTTGTCACCTGGACACATCAGTTCCAATGCTTTCAATGCTAATCCATCACATAGGAGAGGTAGGGGTACACAGGTTTCCCATGTGGAGTGGAGGTGAGACTCCGCCCCCTTGGGCCAGAATGGGTCAGGGGCAGTGCAGAGCCCTCTGGGCGATCTCCATGCACCCACCAGACCACCCAGGGGCTGAGTTGTGGGGTCTGTAGCATAGACAGTGGTGTAGTGGCGAGACTCCACCCCCTCGGGTCAGAGCAGTTCAGGGTTAGTCCAGTTACTTCTGGGCAATCTCCGTGCACCCACTGGTGAACACCGTGTGTCTCTAGCCCGCTCAGGGGCTGAGTTGTGGAGTTCATGGCATGGATAGTGGCATGGTGGCGAAACTCCGCCCCCGCGGGTCAGATCTGGTCATGGACAGTGTACCTCTCTCCGGGCCACCCACCTGCCCCCACCAGTGAAGACCTTGTGAGAGCTCAGCTCTCTTTTCGTCACAACAGTGCGGTAAAGCGACTGCAGAACTGCACCAGCTGCTCCGATTCTCAAAACACCATATGCAGCAATAGCTTTAGCAGCTTGTTTGTCGCTCTCTACACTGCAGCCAGTAGTCTCGTCAGGCGCAAGGCAAAATGTAAATATTGCTGATTTAAATGATAACACTGCTGCAGCACCATCTTCCATCCGCCGGACGGAAAAATTATGGTAGGCGGGCTCTAGCGTTCTACCTTCCGGATCGAGCTGAAAAAGTAAATAGACACCAGCCTGTTGACGCGAGCATAACTGATCATGGCTGGATCATGGATGTATTATAAGAAGTGGATAAAGCATGCAAATATGGTGGCCCATTCAATCCAATGAAAGCATGAAGCAAGCCCCCATGACCAGGAACAGTTTTTGGCGTAGTGGCCAAGCTCGGTATTGCAAGTGGCGCCAAGAACCTGAAACATATGAGGAAACTGAAACCTAAATCCCCCACTACACTGAAGTTACAGTAATATGGGTACTGTAGAGCCACCTATGAATGAATCATGGTCAATTTAATGGTGATTTCCTTGGCCCATGCTGCACCCCTCCACCGAGTTTCATGCATATCAGGCCGGTAGTTTTTGTTTAATCCTGTCCGCCTGCAGACAGACACACACACACACACACACACACACACACACACAGAGACAGACAGACAGACAGGGGCGAAAACATTACCTTCCGCCCTGCAGGGCTTTGCCCCTGGGGCGGAGATAATAATGTCTGATAAATAAAGATGGGTCTTGTCACCTGGACACATCAGTTCCAATGCTAATCCAGCACAATAAGAGCGAGATAACCAGTTAGTCAACAACTAGCAGCAGCTTCCATAACATTAATGGTAGCGGTCAGTGGCTAAAGCAATTACACTGATGATTCCTGTAACGTTAGCTATTTTGCTGCAATTGGCTCAACTTCTGTTTCTGGACAAAGGTAAGGGATAAACCCAGATAACACAAGGCTAGCGGACCTACAGCTGGTCCCCGATGGACGAACTGGCGGACATCCGGCCGAATCCGCTGGTGTTCCTCCGGCCAAATTGGCACAGGTCCATGTCTTTAAACAATTCCATAGTTCTGATTTTTCTATGATCAAAGGGAATTAAAAACCAGACAATGGGAGACACTCATAAGACAGGACAGGACACAACAATAACATGTACCATGCCCTTCCAGTCTAAGAGTGAACTATTACCAAAACCCGAGAGGCTATGTGGATTCTGTCCCTCCCGTTCCACTGAGTCTACAGAAAAGGCACAATCTGAGACGGTTTAGGTTTCAGAGAGCGAGGGCAGGGTCATGCACAATGCTCGGGTCCCTGGACTGGAGGTGGTTGGTCTGCCCAGGGGTGGAGTCTGGAAGAGCTGGTGGTGGGACTTACACCAATGGTACATTCTGAATGGGGGGAGGGGGTGATGGTTTTAGTGCCATAATAGCTGTTCTAGGGTCCCAAGATCTATCAGTTGAAAAGGCACTAAGAAAACCAACTGGGTCAGGGCATAAGGGAAGGAAAAGAAAATAGTTTTCCCTAGTCCAGGCTAGAACCGAGAATGCCATTTGTTCTTGACATCCCTAACCTGGAATTGGACTCTGGTCTCCTGGGTGGGAGTCAGATGCTTAACCCACTACACCACCAAGGGGTCTGAGGTTTTGGGACAGACTGGGCTTTTTGTTCACGAACATTCTCTCCCATCCTTTTGAAACAGGGGAACAGAGATCATGTGGTTAGAAGTCCCTGAACGGGAATCGAACCCTGGCCTCCAGCGTGGGAGTCTAGTGCTTAGCCCATTATACCACCAAGGGGTCTGAGAGTTTGGGAAGGCCTTCCGTTCATCTGAAAAAACTAAACATCTACCTGGTAAATACATGCACTGGTAAATACATGCACTGGGACCACTGCCTCTTGTGGTAGCAACATAGAACTGCAGGTTCTGGGACCACTGCCTCTTGTGGTAGCATAGGACTGCAGGTCAACAACACGACGGAGAAAGCCAGGGAGGGAGGGACGGAGTGACAACCGGACATTTGCTATCATTGGTGCGCTGGCTTACAGCCACGCAAAAAAAAACTTTTTGTTCCCATAGGATCTCACCCGTCCGTCTGAAAAAACAAAACATTTACCTGGGAAATACATGCAAAGTATAGCCTAATATATAATGGGTAATTACTGAGACACCTATACTGTAGGTATCATTTCAAAACAGGAGTATTTCAAATGTTCAATTACTGCACATAAATTCAATAACTGACAGCACCACCAGGTAACCACATTTTTACATAGCTTCTATAATATCCAGTGACAAAATATCTCCCACACCAAGATTTGAACTCCCAACCTTTGGCATGGGAGTCAAGCAAGTTATCCACTACACCACCATGGATCTGGAGAATGTGTGGTGTCATGGTGTTTTTGTTTTGATGTTCTGGGACCACTGCCTCTTACGGTGACAACATAGAACTGCAGGTCAACAACACAACAGAGGAAGGGACAACCGGACATTTGCTATCTGTGGTGTGCTGGCTTACAGCCACGCACAAAAATAAAGGATATTTAAGCAAATTGCTGCATTTCTGATTAATTCTTGTTACATATCGATAGTACAGTCACTAAAGTGAAAATTTATTATTCTGATTCTATAAAGAAATACTGATTCATGTGAAAAATTATTCAAACTTCAAAGATAAGATAAAAGTGTATTATTTATGAAATGCTCCCTGTTGTTAGTGTATGCTAACAATGTATGCTTTCTGAGTGAGAATTGTTGCCAGTGTTCAAAGTGTTGCCAGGGTCAAACAAGCTTATTTTAAGACATGTATGAAGTATTTTGGTGGTTTGAGTGAGTTGTGGAAGTGAGATTAACTGTCCAAGATGCATGTTGGTAATGCAGACTGTATGAAGAGTTTTGAGAAAGTGGCTTCAGTACTGACCAATGCTTGATAGCAACTGAAAAAACGGTAAGGGGTGACAGATAGGAAATGGGCTCACAAGTAGGGAGAAAGTAAAATAAATGAATAAAAAAACAATAAATCAAATAAGTATAAGATTTTGTGTAATTATATTTCTTCATACAATTATATGTAATAATGTTACACACACACCACACTCCCTCCCCCCCACACACACAGACACACACACACAAACACTCACTCTCTCTCTCTCTCTCTCTCTCTCACACACACACACATACACACACACTCCCTCACATCCACACACACACACACACACACACACACACACACACACACACACACACACACACACACACACACACCGGCTAGTCCTACCTATGCTGCGTGGTACTTTCCGTCCTCCTGATCAGTCAGGTTCTGTGAATTACACACATCAGGAAACACACCTTTCTGTGAGTTACACACGTAAAGAAACACCTTTCTGTGAGTTACACACGTAAAGAAACACCTTTCTGTGAGTAACACACGTAAAGAAACACCTTTCTGTGAGTTACACATGTAAAGAAACACCTTTCTGTGAGTTACACATGTAAAGAAACACCTTTCTGTGAGATACACACGTAATAAACACACCTTTCTGTGAGTTACACATGTAAAGAAACACCTTTCTGTGAGTTACACATGTAAAGAAACACCTTTCTGTGAGTTACACACGTAAAGAAACACCTTTCCCAACTTTGTGGATTAAAGTTTCAAGGGTAAAATAGTGCGTATGCTGTGTTAGAGTATGTGCCTATTACTCCAGCTGCTGGCCTTCCTCATGTCCAGCTGCTGGCCTTCCTCATGTCAGATCATACAGGCTGAGAACATTCTCTACATCCAGCCCTGCCAACATTACTTCCTAGTCTTGAGAGGTCCTGGAGGCTTGACTAGAGGACAGTCTGGGGTCACAGCAGAGCCTACGCCCCATGTGCCTTTGTTGCTCTTTGTTCCTGAAAATCAGTTTTCTTGGACCGTTCTGCTTATTTGAGGCCAACTCCCTTCCTCAGCAGGCCCAGGTCAAACCAGGTCAATCCTTGAACTTGACTTTTAGTTGGTACTTCAGCAGCATGTGGAGCTGTTGTTTTGCTGAGGGGTGATTCTGAGATCAGAGGACGTCAGGTCTTTAGGCCTTCAGTGCATCCTGGGAATCACCTGGCGTGATCAGGTGCCTCGTTCTGAAATACTCACAAGCCCAACTGTACTGGGGCCATGATCACCCAGCACCAGCTACGACGGCCGGGGCACGTGGGTAAGGATGCCACTAAACCGTTTGCCTGGCAGAGTGCTGTATGGCCAGCTACACCCTGGACGACGTCCAGCTGGAGGGAGGAGGAGCTCTATAAGGACCAGCTGGAGGGCAGAGGACGCTCTATAAGGACCAGCTGGAGGGAGGAGGACGCTCTATAAGGACCAGCTGGAGGGAGGAGGACGCTCTATAAGGACCAGCTGGAGGGCAGAGGACGCTCTATAAGGACCAGCTGGAGGGAGGAGGAGCTCTATAAGGACCAGCTGGAGGGAGGAGGACGCTCTATCAGGACCAGCTGGAGGGAGGAGGAGCTCTATAAGGACCAGCTGGAGGGAGGAGGAGCTCTATAAGGACCAGCTGGAGGGAGGAGGACGCTCTATAAGGACCAGCTGGAGGGAGGAG
>NC_140239.1:14350949-14355949 GCF_949987555.1 Borostomias antarcticus | reverse complement strand
TTATTAGGCACATCCATACCACCACATTAAAGGGCCCCGTCGCCAGGGCAACTGCAGGTTCTGACTGGTTGCCATGGTGAGGGCCCATTGAGTGACGTTGTGAGCCCTGTTTGCTTCTTTTCTCTCTGGAATGAGGGTCTTTTTAAAGGTGCACCCCCAACCCTGCACACACACACACACACACACACACACTACCCCCACACACCAGGTTTTGTCACCCTCTGTGCCATGCCTGGGAGAGTGGAACTAACAATCCCAGAAAAACAGCTCCAGTCCAGCCCATTCCAGCCTAGTCCAGCCCAGCCTAGCCCAGTCCAGCCCAGCCTACCATAGCCTAACCCAGTCCAGCCTACTTTAGTCTATAGTAGAGCCTAGCCAAGCCTAGCCTAGTTTATCCTATAGTCCAGCCGGGACTAGCCTAGCCTAGTTTAGCCTATAGTCCAGCCGGGACTAGCTATAGTCCAGCCTAGCCCAGCTCTTTGTACTGAAGCGGCATGGAGAGAACCCAAAGTCTGAGACTAAGGGTAGACAGCTGAGCAGGGTACACACACACACACACACACATTATAGTAGAAACCGTTAGTTATAAAGGTTAGGAAAAAACTCCTGAAACTCATGTGAATAGGATCAGTTATCAGACTGCCTAGTCTCTCTCTCTACTGAACATTTTGCTGGCTTGATGTTGTGAACGAGAGTAGTATAGTTTAGTAATATAGTATAGTAATATAGTTTCTATTTTCTAGTTCTAGGTAGGCATATGACCCACTAGGACAAAAGACTCTTATGTGTCCAGACAGTGGAAGTATGAGCTAAGCTTTAAAAACCCAGCTAAGCTTCCAGCAGAGGACAAATCACCAGTCTGAAATGGCAGAGAACACAATGCCAGAACATTTGTTTTCTCAAATAAGATTGGCCTAAATATAATAATAATAATAATAATAATAATAATAGTGTATTATTCATAACAGATACATATTTCACGTAGCTGACTGGCCTACAGTCAATTATGAAATTAAAGGTAGTGTATATGTACAGTATATATTTATGTGTGAAAACAGGTAATACATTATTAAAAATCAAGTTTTATTAGAAATAAGAATGAAGGTCTTTGACATCAGGGGCCTCTTCTCAAATTGTGGGAAGAAGTTTCCAGCAAATTGTCCATCATGAGCCCCCCAGTTTGACCGCTTCTATACAGCGTGACCGAGCGAGAGCTAAAGCCGGGAAGGGGGTGGGGTCGGGGGCATTGTGTGCGGAACAGCAGAGCCCCACTCTCGCTGAAACGGCATTGTCATCTGGATTTCTATGCTGCTTCGCCAAAATACTTTCCCCCGCCGCGGTGGGGGGTGTGGGGGGCTGGGAACCGCATCTACCAGGCGCAGGCGCGTCATGCGCATGTGTAACAACATAGACCAGATGTAGGGTGACTTCACCGTGGAATATAATCCCACTTGTGATTCGTTTCAATAAAACACTTGGATTGATCCAGTTGAGACAAATAATATATTCAGTTTAATCTCAGTGTAACAAATTGACTTAAAAATCAAGAAAGAATATTGCATCAAATATGAGTCATTACATCAAACATTCGCATATATAACCCAATCACTTAAACAGCAGTTTACCCCTACAGATCAAATGTATGAAATGAAACACTTACAGCACACTGTCTATACAAAAATAAAAGTTTGCAGGTATTCAACGAACGGAGAGCTGGAATTGAGAGGTGAAGAAACGTTTTTAGGGTCTAGAGACTGTATAGAACAGGTGTTTGAACACTTCAGGGACAGACGGGGTTTTCGTGTGCCTCTATCCTGGTGGCTGAGAGGTGGGCTGCCACGCGGTTATCTGGCTTCATGCGCTTTAGTAGCTGTAGTTCAGTCAGTCCTCAGTCGAGCTCCCGTGGTTGTGCTCTGCTCGTCAGTCATAACCACCCAGGCACACAGGCTACTGGAACACCGGGATGTTCTGGGATCAATTTGCGCATAAACAGACTAAAGAGGGCTGTTTTTTTTGTAAAAATAAAAAATAAAAAATTCTTACAATGATAAACATTTCAAAATGCAAAGAAGAATTTCGAGTGTTTAAAAATAATATACTTCACAATTGAAGGTACCTAAAACAAAGACACTCCTCTCCTCCCCACGGACTCTGCTCACAGCCTCTCCGTCCCCACGCCAGTTCTGTCTCTGCAGACGCAGAAAGAAAAGAGTGAATGTTGTCCAACAGTGTTTACGAAGACCAGTGTAGCGAAGGCAGCGATGCTTCTGTTGATTTCAAAAGTTAATTTAAAAAAAACTGCAGGTGCAAAAAGACTTCACTTAAAAAAGAGAGTTTTTCAAATACCGCAGACCTCTATTACGCACAGTCTGAGGGCGTCCCACGAGGAGGGCTACATCTAGGGCTACACGTAATTCCGTTTGTCGTAGTCCCCGTTCGGCGTGGCCCGTTTGGTCGGTGCGTATTTGACCGAGTAGTCCGAGTTCCCGCTGGCCGGACAGGAGCAGCAGAGCAACGCGCCCCCAATCAGCAGCAGTGCCGCGGCGGCCCAGCCGATGTAGAGCGCGGCCCCGATCTCCCTCTTCTGCGACGCGGGCACCTGCGGGTTGTAGAAGTCCGATATGATGTTGTTGGCCATCCAGCACAGAGGCACCAGCACAAACAGGCCGCTGATAATGTACACGGCCCCTCCGGCGTTCACCACGCGGGCCTTGACGGTCTCGGCGCGGATGCAGTTGGTGCACTGAGCCCCGGCGATCACCGTCATGAGCCCGAGCACGCCCAGCACCGATGAGATGACGGTGAGCGCCCGGGCCGCCTGCAGGTCGTGCGTGAGCGCGAGGATGGAGTCGTGCACCTTGCACTGCATCTGGCCCGTGCTCTGCACCACGCACGACATCCAGAGGCCGTCCCAGATGGTCTGCGCCACCACGATGTTGGCCTCGATGAACGCCGTGACCTTCCACATCGGCAGCCCGCACGCCACCATCACCAGGAGCGACCCGACGACACATAGCGCCAGACCCAAAATCTCCAGTCCAGCCGACACCATTTTCGCTTCTCTGTGTTCCCTCCTGGTCTCTGCGTAAAGCCAAAGTTGTTATTTTTCGCTGAACCTGTTGCTGGAGGTCAGAGAGTTTCAGAGTATGGTTAGAAAAAAGCTAGATTTGTTATCCGCACATCACAGCTGCTTCTATCACAGACAGCGAGAGAGGCTGTAGATCTGAGCTCTTTGTTAATGGCTAGCAGTGAAAACAACTGGACACACAGCGCCTCTGGTGCGGGGCATATCTGCGGGGCGGGGGGGCACTCCACCAGCGTGGAGGCGAGAGGAAAAAACTTTTACCCAATCAGATGTCACCGCATCCTCAAAGCACCAATGAGAAGGCGGGGAAGTTGGATGAGAATGAACAAAGCGGTCCAGTGCGCATTTGTGTGTGTGTATGTGTGTGTGTGTGTGTGTGTGTGTGTGTGTGTGTGTGCGTGTGTGAACAGTTACGCGCCATGCCATGAAAAGCCTGCTGGGGAAACGGGGCTGAGTCAGAAACACGTCAAAGTGGGTTACATACAAACAACTACATATGGTTACATAAAAATAACTATGATTAAATACAAACAACTACATATGGTTACATAAAAATAACTACATATGATAACATACAAATAATTACATATGATAACATACAAACAATTACATATGATTTCATACAAATTAGTAGGCTACATATGATTACATACAAATAACTACACGTGATTACAAACAAATAACTACATATGATTACATAGCCTACAAATAACTAGCCTATATGATTACAAACAAATAACTATATGATTACATAGAAATAACTACATATGATTACAAACAAATAACTGCACATGATTACACAATTAACTAGGCTATGATTATATACAAATAACTACATATTACAAATAGGCTAACTACACATTATTACATACAAAACAACTACATATGATAACATACAGATAACTAGGCCTACATATGAAGTGAAGGGAAAACATTACAGCATCACACGCGGCCACATAGCCCATAAAACTACGAAAAGGTCCCGATGTATTGTTGTGCGGGTTCCTCTCATCATCATCATCATCATCATCTTCATCCGCTTATCCAGGGTCGGGTCGCGGAGGCAGCAGCTCCAGCAGGGGGCCCCAGACATCCCTTTCCCTAGCAGCATCAACCAGCTCTGCCTGGGGAATCTTTAGCCGCTCACAGGCCAGTGCGGAGATGTAGTCCCGCCACCTGGTCCTGGGTCTACCCCGCGGCCTCCTCCCAGCCGGACACGCCTGGAACACCTCCCTAGGGAGGCGCCCAGGAGGCATCCTCACTAGATGCCCGAACCACCTCAACTGGCTCCTTTCGACGCAAAGGAGCAGCGGCTCTACTCCGAGTCTCTCCCGGATGACTGAACTTCTCACCCGATCTCTCAGGGAGACCCCAGCCACCCTCCGGAGAAAACTCATTTCGGCCGCTTGTATCCGTGATCTCGTTCTTTCGGTCATGACCCATCCTTCATGACCATAGGTGAGGGTGGGGACGAAGATAGACCGGTAGATCGAGAGCTTTGCCTTTTGGCTCAGCTCTCTTTTCGTCACAACAGTGCGGTATAGCGACTGCAGAACCGCACCAGCTGCTCCGATTCTCCGGCCAAACTCCCTCTCCATGGTTCCCTCACTCGTGAACAAGACCCCCAGATACTTGAACTCCTTCACTTGGGGTAAGGACTCATTTCCTACTCGGAGCGGACAGGCCACCGGTTTCCTGCTGAGAACCATGGCCTCAGATTTAGAAGTGCTTATTCTCATCCCAGCCGCTTCACACTCAGTTGCGAACCTATCCAGAGAGTGCTGGAGGTCGCAGGCAGCTGATGCCATCAGGACCACATCATCTGCAAAAAGCAGTGACGTGATCTCCAGCTCACCGAACTGCAAACCCACCTCCCCCCGGCTACGCCTCGATATCCTGTCCATGAAAATCACAA
>NC_140239.1:14323449-14345949 GCF_949987555.1 Borostomias antarcticus | reverse complement strand
TCTGGTCTGGTCTGGTCTGGTCTGGTCTGGTCTGGTCTGAAGTGGTCTGGTCTGGTCTGGTCTGGTCTGAAGTGGTCTGGTCTGGTCTGGTCTGGTCTGGTCTGGTCTGGTCTGGTGTGGTCTGGTGTGGTCTGGTGTGGTGTGGTGTGGTGTGGTGGTCTGGTGGTGTTGTGGTCTGGTGGTGTGGTCTGGTGGTGTTGTGGTCTGGTGGTGTGGTGTGGTCTGGTGGTGTTGTGGTCTGGTGGTGTGTTGTGGTCTGGTGGTGTGGTGGTGTGGTGTGGTGGTCTGGTGGTGTTGTGGTCTGGTGGTGTGGTGTGGTCTGGTGGTGTGGTGGTGTGGTGTGGTCTGGTGGTGTTGTGGTCTGGTGGTGTGGTGTGGTCTGGTGGTGTGGTGGTGTGGTGTGGTCTGGTGTTGTTGTGGTCTGGTGGTGTGGTGTGGTGTGGTCTGGTGGTGTGGTGTGGTGTGGTGTGGTCTGGTAGTGTGGTCTGGTGGTGTGGTGTTGTGGTGTGGTGTGGTGTGGTCTGGTGGTGTGGTGGTGTGGTGGTCTGGTGTGGTCTGGTGGTGTTGTGGTCTGGTGGTGTGGTGTGGTCTGGTGTGGTGTGGTCCGGTGTGGTGGTCTGGCGGTGTTGTGGTCTGGTGTGGTCTGGGGAGGACAGGTATCTGGCACTGCTGGCGGGGAGGTGAGGTGAGGAGAGGAGAGGAGATGAGGTGCTCCTGCTTTTCTGTCGTGTGGCGTGAAGAGACCAACAAAGCATGAATCAGACAGACAGCTTCAAGAGGCTCTGAGGGAGTCTGTGTGGAGTCGTCACGGTAGCCTGTAGTACAGGAAACAAAGACAGAAAGTGCTGCACATGAAGGAAATACCGCACAGGAGAAGCAATGAACAGGCTATGTGTGCAGGCTCTTCCGCACATTCTTTCTTTCTTTCTTTGTTTTTTTTTGGTGTGGGGACTTTGCTGACTATACTACAGTACCTGTTACAGTGTTACAGTCCAGGAAGTGCCAGTGTCACTTTCAGACCATAAAGCCCCTGGCACTTTTAGTTCCTGGAACTATCTGTTGTAGCCTGCTTCTAGACCCACAAGTAGGGATGGGTTAGCCTGCTTCTAGACCCACAAGTAGGGATGGGTTCGGGAACCGGTATTTTTTGGTACTGGTATGTCATTAGGTCAATACCGAAATATTGATAAGCTCATGGTCAAACAGTGCTGCTATCAGTATTTAACGAGTTCATTTCATAAATCAGCCAACACAGCTGGCATCCGTCCCCTAATCATGACGAAGCTGCTGGTGACAGGCGAGGATGTCGCATTGTTATTGTTTGCCTCTCCCTAGGCCACTTGAGGAAGTAGGCATAGGGGTGGACAGGGCAAAACGGTACTTCACCAAATCTACCGATGGTGCTAAATGCAATTTATGTAAAAAGTTATTTGTGTCCAAAGGGGGAAACACCAGCAACCTCGTGAAACACGTTTCACACTCGGTAAATGTGAAGCAGTGCAGCATGTTTCACTGCTTAAAGGCCGTTTCAGACGAGGAGCGATATCCGCGCATTGTAATTAATTTTCAATGAGAGAGGCGAGCGGACAATTTGGGAGCCGCGGACAATCTGGGGCGGAGCGGCAAGCGGGCGCGACCCCGTGAAATTGTTGCGCGCGTGCTCGTTTCGTGCACACGCCCGCCCGCGACAACAGCTGAATTGTAATCAGCTTTCCCCGCTGCGCGCAGGACGCGTGCGTCCCCCGCTGATCCGAGCGAGAACGCAGGCGGAATATCGTCTGAAACGGCCTTTAGCCTGCTATCGGAGCCACCAGCTTCCACCTGCTAAAGGCTGTTTCAGACATACAACCGAAATAACAACATACGGCTACTGTTTCAAAATCAAAGAATACATTAATTCTTAATCAAGCTACCGGTTACTTCACGCTGGAAATGCAACGATAACTTTGTGGTATATATGCCTTGCACAAACTTAACAGGTAACAGTCAGCTAGTTGTCAATACAATCTGCTGACTTGCACTGAACGGATCAGCCACAGTTGCATAATCCTGGCTTTTTTTGAGTTTCTGATTGATTTTGCTAGGCTATCAGCTACACATACAAGCCCAAAAAATTATGAAATCAGCCCATACATGATTAGGTTAGATCCTTTGGAAACCTATGGAACGACCCGTGATACCCTGGCCTCGACTGCCTGTTATTACAGCTCTTTACAACACACTGAACAATATTTATAAAGTTATGGACGGGGTATCTAGATACGAGCTAGTCTACTGTAGTCTACTTTACCTCGATACCTAGCTAGTCTGGAGTGATGTGTGTAATCCCTACGCCTGGTTCTAAAAAAAATGTTCAGAGTATTTCTGCTTAGAAAATGAAAATGTTTAATTAGGTGGGCTAGCTTGCAGAAGCTAGCCCAACTTGTGATATTCCCGCTATTTCTTTCTTTCTTTCTTTCTTTCTTTCTTTCTTTCTTTCTTTCTTTCTTTCTTTCTTTCTTTCTTTCTTTCTTTCTTTCTTTCTTTATTATTATTCTCCCCACTTTTTTGAACCTTAACTAGTTCTTCATACTTTGTCCTAGAAACCTCATTCAAACTTTAAAATGTTCATAATGTTTAGCTCTTGAACGGATCCATTCAGATTTTTGATATTTGTTATAGTTTTTAAGAAATTTAACTTTTAAAACTATTTTTTGTCCCATTGAAATTGCTTGAAACTGCTTTTGGAATGTTCAGAAACTTTATGTTTTTAGAGTGGTGGCAGCAGTTGCTTTGAAAATATTCACACATTTTGTAAACTGCTGGCACTCCTACAGTTTTGAAAGCTCACACACAGTTATAGTTTTCGCTGTATGACGATTTGTTCGGCAACTGCGCTCCTCATTGAAACGTATGGCAACGCACTCTAGCTTTTGAGCTGCTAATTTTGCATTTTTACTCTTTTTCTAACTTGTCGCTATACCTACAGTTTTAACATCTCATACACATATTATATATCGAAACATTCCCATAACTGTGCTGATTCGTACAATGTAAGTATCTAAGCCGTGTGACTTATAGTTTTCGCTGTATGACGATTTGTTCGGCAACTGCGCTCTCCATTGAAACGTATGGGCCCACGCTCTACCTTTTGAGCTGCTAATTTTGCATTTTTACCCTTTTTCTAACTCGTCGCCATGCCTACAGTTTTTAAGCTACACGGACATATCATATCCTAAAATGTTCAGCATTTTATCAGGATTCCTACGGTGTCAATATCTAGGCTGTGACCTTTATACTTTTTGAGAGAGAGCTGTCTGAAGCCAACATGCCTTTCCATTGAAGTGAATGAGAGGATGCTCACAGTGTCAGTTGGGATTTGAATTTGGGTTCACGTGCAGGCTCTCTGTACAGGCACCCTTTTATGACTACTGTGGTAGCATTCATATTCATTCATTCCTTCCTTCTTTCCTTCCTTCCTTCCATCCATCTTTCCTTCCTTCCTTCTTTCCTTCCATCCTTCCTTCCTTTCTTTCTTTCTTTCTTTCCTTCCTTCCTTCCTTCCTTCCTTCCTTCCTTCCTTCCTTCCTTCCTTCCTTCCTTCCTTCCTTCCATCCATCCTTCCTTCCTTTCTTTATTTCCTTCCTTCCATCCTTCATTCCTTCCTTCCTTTCTTTCTTTCCTTCCTTCCTTCCTTCCTTCCTTCCTTCCATCCTTCCTTCCTTCCTTCCTTCCTTCCTTCCTTCCTTCTTTCCTTCCTTCCATCCATCCTTCCTTCTTTACTTCCTTCCTTCCATTCTTCCTTCCTTCTTTCTTTCTTTCTTTCTTTCTTTCATCCATCCATCCATCCATCCATCCATCCATCCATCCATCCTTTCTTTTCTTTCTTTCTTTCATCCATCCTTCTTTCTTTCTTTCTTTCTTTCATCCCTCCCTCCCTCCCTCCCTCCCTCCCTCCCTCCATCCATCTTTCTTTCTTTCTTTCTTTTTTTAATTTTATTTCTTTCACCAATCCATCCATCCTTCTTTCTTTCTTTCTTTCTTTCTTTCTTTCTTTCTTTCTTTCTTTCTTTCTTTCTTTCTTTCTTTCTTTCTTTCTTTCTTTCTTTCTCTCATCCATCCATCCATCCATCCATCCATCCTTTCTTTCATCCATCCATCTTTCTTTCTTTCTTTCTTTCTTTCTTTCTTTCTTTCTTTCTTTCTTTCTTTCTTTCTTTCTTTCTTTCTTTCTTTCTGTCTTCCATCCATCCATCCATCTTTCTTTCTTTCTTTCTTTCTTTCATCCATCCATCCATCCATCTTTCTTTCTTTCTTTCTTTCTTTCTTTCTTTCTTTCTTTCTTTCTTTCTTTCTTTCTTTCTTTCTTTCTTTCATCCATCCATCCATCCATCCATCCATCCATCCATCCATCCATCCATCTTGGTCTCCAATGAGGGGTGCATGGGGATGGCCTGGCAATCACTGACCTGCCCACCACAACCTCTGACCTGAGGGGGGCGGAGTCTCGCCACCACGCCACTATCCACGCCACCGTCCCCACATCTCAGACCCTGAGTTGGCTAAAGACACAGTTTTCACGGTTGGGTGCATGTGGGTGGTCCGGGGAGCAGTACACTGTCCTAGACCGGCTCTGACCCGAGGGGGCGGAGTCTCGTCACAACGCCACTATCCACGCCACTGTCCCCACATCTCAGCCCCTGAGTGAGCTACAGACACACGGTCTTCACTGTTGGGTGCATGGAGATTGCCCGGATGTCAGTACACTGCCCCCGACCTGCTCTGACCGGAGGGGGCGGAGTCTCGCCATCACGCCACTATCCACGCCACGGACCTCACAACACAGCCTCTGAGGTGGCTAGAGACACACAGTCTTCACTGGTGAAGGCAGGTGGGTAGCCCGGCATGGCCTACACTGTCCACGACCGGCTCTGACCCAAGGGGGTGGAGTCTCGCCACCATGCCACTGAACATGCTACGGACACCACAACTCAGCCCTTGAGTGGGCTGGAGACACACGGTCTTCACTGGTGAAGGCAGGTGGTTAGCCCGGTGCGGCCTACACTGTTCACACCTGGCTCTGAACCAAGCGTGCAGAGTCTCGCCACCACGCCACAGACCCCACAACTCAGCCCCTGATTGAGCTAGAGACACAGTCTTCACCAGTGGGTGCAAGGAGACTGCCCGGAGGTCTTCATGGTGGAGTCAGGTAGGTGGCCCGGAGAGGGGTACACTGTCCCCGACTGGCTCTGACCTGAGGGGGTGGAGTCTCACCACCACGCCACTATCCACGCCACGGGCCCCACAACTCAACCCCTGAGTGGGCTAGAGACACACAGTCTTCATTGGTGGATGCATGGAAATTGCACAGAGGTCACTGTACTGTCCCCGATTAGCTGTGACCCAAGGGGGCGGGGCCTAACCAGCACGCCACTATCCACGCCACGGGCCCCACAACTCAGCCCCTGAGTGGGCTAGAGACACACGGTCTTTACCGGTTGAGTCAGGTAGGTGGCCCGGGGAGGGGTACACTGTCCCTGACTGGCTCTGACCTGAGGGGGCGGAGTCTCACCCCCACGCCACTATCCACGCCACGGCCCCACAACTCAGCCCCTGAGTGGGCTAGAGTCACACGGTCTTCGCCGGTGCGGGCGGATAGGTGGCCCAGAGAGAGGTGTACACTGTCCTCGACCAGCTCTGACCTGAGGGGGCGGAGTCTCACCACCATGCCACTATCTACGCCACGGGCCCCTCAACTCAGCCCCTGAGTGGGCTAGAGACACATGGTCTTCACCGGTGCGGGCGGGTAGGTGGCCCGGAGAGGGGTACACTGTCCTCGACCAGCTCTGACCTGAGGGGGCGGAGTCTCACCACCATGCCACTGTCCACACCACAGACCCCACAACTCAGCCCCTGATTGGGCTAGAGACGCACGGTCTTCGCCGGTGGGTGCATGGAGATTGCCTGGTCCGTAGTAGTTCTAGCAGTAGCTGTTACATACAACTGCAGCAGCTAGCCCACCTCACATTTTCTCCAGGAAATGTACTTTCTAGTTAAAAATTGTGATCACTCGACGTGGTAAATACACACTTTAAAAACTCTAAACAGAATACTGAGAATAGTTTTGGTACCAGTGAATGCCGCTAAGCTAGGCTAATCGGTCCACATCTCGCCACTCCATATTGCACGCACAGAATTGAAAATGCTTCATACTGCTTGTCTAACCCCAGGGAAGATGGAAAACTATTTCCCAAAATGTTGGCCATGTCCTTTAACTGCAGTTACCCTTCCAGATTATCAGACACCCTCATACCTGCTAGGCATGCAGTTGAAAAGAGAAACATCATAGGTGAGCTTGCCAATGTGTCAAACGTAGCCATAACCAGCGATGGCTGAACAAGTATCACACAGGATCACTATATAACAGCAACAGTCCACTATGTAAATGTAGGCTAACTGAGACAGAAAGTTCTATCAACCCAGGCAGCGTATGAGTCCCAAAGTAGTAGAGTAGTATCGATAAGGGTATCGATACAATAACGGTATCGATACCAATATCAGTAAAATCCTAACAATACCCATCTCTACTCACAAGTCAGTCTCTAAACGCTGCTCAACTAGAGACTGAGGACTTTCGTCCAGGTTTGAGTCAAGTCTCTAAACGCTGCTCAACTAGAGACTGAGGACGTTCGTCCAGGTTTGAGTCAGTCTCTAAACGCTGCTCAACTAGAGACTGAAGACGTTCGTCCAGGTTTGAGTCAGTCTCTAAACGCTGCTCAACTAGAGACTGAGGACGTTGGTCCAGGTTTGAGTCAGTCTCTAAACGCTGCTCAACTAGAGACTGAAGACGTTCGTCCAGGTTTGAGTCAGTCTCTAAACGCTGCTCAACTAGAGACTGAAGACGTTCGTCCAGGTTTGACTCAGTCTCTAAATGCTGCGCTCAACTAGAGACTGAACACGTTCGTCCAGGTTTGACTCAGTCTCTAAACGCTGCGCTCAACTAGAGACTGAACATGTTCGTCCAGGTTTTGTTGCTAAAAGTGGATGGAAACTATTTGAGAGATTGAAAAAAAACCTGCATTGCAAAACCAGGGCGGTCCTTCCTAATGGGACGGTGAATGTTTTGTTTTTATCCTACACCTGGAAGACATAATTTCCGGTAAGCGGGGTCTTTCAGAGATGTAGTGAGTGGTTCTGATTGGTAGCATTGGTTTTCAGTGCTGTTCTAGCAACGATTTTCAATGGAAATGAGATGAAGACTTCCAGAGTCTGGCATCGCGAGAATAGTCTGCTTATAGCCTGCTTATAGCCTGATTATCCTTGTATTTCGGTCCACCGGAAAATGCATTTTTTCCAGCAGGTGTCCTAGTTAAAACAAGATTGAACTAGCAAAGCACTTTCGTGTTTAAATGTGTGCTATTTATTTAGTCTGAGAAATCAGTGCGATTGCTCTAAGCAGCAGTCAAACAAGGAAGCTTTTTGGTTGTCATCACGGATTTATAAGCCTCAATCTGTCCATGGCAAAAAAATATTTCCCTATTTTCCAAACGCAATTAATCCCACACAGGCCATAAACACGAACCTGCTTTCCTACTTCAATATTGTTGTAACTAAGACATCTGCTGCAAAAAATATTTTTTGACAGATTGAGGTTTATACATCTGTGATTACAACCAAAACGCTTCCTTGTTTGACTGCTGCTTAGAGCAATCGCAAGGATTTCTCAGACTGAATAAATATCACACGTGAGCATGGAAGTGCTTTGCTAGTTCAATCTTGTCTGCTGGAAAAAAAAAATTTCCATCACGTACAGTTCTGTGCTGTAATTGTGATGGTCTCTTCATGCTCTCGTTAGGTTCCTCTCATATGGGAGGTTGGTGACAGCTGCCATGCAAGGTGCTCAACTGGTCATTGGGAGCAATTTGGGGTTCAATGTCCTGCCCAAGGACACTTCTACATGTGGACAGGAGGAGCTGGGATTTGAACCGGCGACCCTGTGGTCATTGAACCCACTCTAGCTCCTGAGCCCCAGAGGATGTGAACAGAGGGCGAAACTCGTAACGGCAATTTCCGCCCCCCCCACCCCCATATGACTGTCTGGCCACGGTACAGTATGAGTGTGACCAGCTGGGGGTAACGTTGTGATAACAACACCGCCCTCAGACCGCCGCCCCCCCCCCGTGAGCTGGCTCTGGTCACTTCCTGCTCTGTTCACATCTTCATAAAAGGGCCATCCTGTGCTTTAAACTGTGTGTGTGTGTTGTGAGCGACCCCTCGCTGGGGCCCCTGTCTTGAAAGGCCGTCTCGTTCCGCTCATTGTTCCTTTCTTCTGGTTCTGCTCCTCATGTCTGAGATGACGGAGGTCTGGACAACAGGGCCGGCAGGTCCGCTTTACAACTTTATTATTGCTGCCCCCCCCCCTTATGGCCTCAGTCCACTTCTTTATTACAGTCAAGCCAGGAGCCGCCTCAGTGACGGTGTGTGCACGCAGGTGTTTTTGAATATGTGTGTGTGTGTGTGTGTGTGTGTAGAAGTTTGTGAATGTGTGTGTGTGTGTATGCCCCTTCTGTGAGCAAGTGTGCGTGTGTGCGTGTAGAGAGTCTGTGTGTGTGTATGTGTATGTAGAAAGAAAGTGTGTGTGTGTGTGTAGAGAGAGAGAGCGTGTGTAGAGTGTGTGTGTGTGTGTGAATGCCCCCACTGTGAGCAAGTGTGTATGTAGAGAGTGTGTGTGTGTGTGTGTGTGTGTGTGTGTGTGTGTGTGTAGAGTGTGTGTGTGTGTGTGTACTGTATGTGTGTGTAGAGTGTGTGTATGTAGAGAGTGTGTGTGTGTAGAGTGTATGTGTGTGTGTGTGTGTGTGTGTGTGTGTGTGAGAGAGAGAGAGTTTAGTCTGCAAACCAGGTGTGTTGACCCCCCCCCCCCTCTGTGTGTCTAGAGGCCATGTCGTTGTGGTAACAGCTCCCCCCTGGTCAAGTGTGTCTGATGGGGGAGCAGGTCTGTAGCCAGCGACCCCCCATGGCTCAAATACAGCTCATAAATCAGTTAGCGCTCCTGAGATGCCAGAGCTCTGGATTAGTTAAGCTGCCGCTTTAACCCCCATGGAGAAAACCATTTAATCTCCCTCTCCTCAGACCTGTTGATAGCTGTATGTATGCCTACGTGTGTGTGTGTGTGTGTGTGTGTGTTATTAAGTGGGTATTAGCAGCCTGTCTCCTGCCATGTTGTCTTTGTGCTGTTACCACGGCGATAATGGAACCGTTCAATTAATCTGCCGTTCCGCTAACGCCGGTTCCCACAAAGCCTGTCCAGGAACAACACATCTACTGGTGTGTGTACATGTGTGTTTGTGTGTGTGTGTGCATGTGTCTGCATGTGTGTGTGTGTGTGTGTACTGTATGTGCATGTGTGTGTGTGCGTGTCTGTGTGTGTGTGTTTGCGTATATGTGTGTGTGTCTGTGTTTGTGTGGGTGTGTGTGTGTTTGTGTATATATGCATGTGTGTGTATATGTGTGTGTGTGTGTGTCCTTGTCTTCATTCCAGTTCATACTGTATTAATGGTAACCTACTATATAATCTAAGTTGTCATGGCAACAACTACTGTATATATCCCATCACCTGACACACACACACGCACACACACACACACACACACACACACACACACACACACACACGCCGGTGTGTCCTGATTGCGCAGGAGGCTGGTCAGGCGTGTGGTGGCCCTGGTTACCCAGCGCAGCGCTGGTCCATAGGAAGGGCTCCAGGAAGCCGTCCTGATAAACAGCATTGTTCTTCCTCGGGCCTGGAGAAACCTGCCTGTCACACACAACCAGCACACCCTGCTGCCCATAGAGAACTGACCTGGACCGGAACAGTCCAGGACTAGACCAGATCCAGACCAGACCACTTCAGACCAGACCAGACCACTTCAGACCAGACCAGACCACTTCAGACCAGACCAGACCAGACAAGACCAGACCACTTCAGACCAGACTAGACCACTTCAGACCAGACCACACCAGACCAGACCAGACCAGACCAGACCACACCAGACCCAGACCTGACCTGACCACTTCAGACCAGACCAGACCAGACCAGACCAGACCAGACCAGACCAGACCAGACCACACCAGACCCAGACCTGACCTGACCTGACCAGACCAGACCAGACCAGACCAGACCACACCAGACCTGACCTGACCTGACCAGACCAGACCAGACCAGACCAGACCAGACCACACCACACCAGACCCAGACCTGACCTGACCTGACCTGACCTGACCAGACCAGACCAGACCAGACCAGACCAGACCAGACAAGACCAGACCACTTCAGACCAGACCAGACCACTTCAGACCAGACCAGACCACACCAGACCAGACCAGACCAGACCAGACCAGACCAGACCAGACCAGACCAGACCAGACAAGACCAGACCAGACCAGACCAGACCACACCAGACCCAGACCTGACCTGACCACTTCAGACCAGACCAGACAAGACCAGACCAGACCAGACCAGACCACACCACACCACACCACACCACACCAGACCCAGACCTGACCTGACCTGACCAGACCAGACCAGACCAGACCAGACCACACCAGACCCAGACCTGACCTGACCAGACCAGACCAGACCAGACCAGACCAGACCAGGACTTGACCAGATCCAGACCAAGACCAGACCAGACCAGGATTTGACCAGATCTAGACCAAGACCAGGCCAGACCAGACCAGGACTAGACCAGATCCAGACCAGGTCCAGACCAGGACCAGACCATACCTGTCAACATTGGGATTTGAAAATAAGGGAATTTTTCCGGCGCCCTGCTGCGGGCCGTTCCACCATCCCAGAAGTGAACCTGAAACCACCACTAGTCAACCACTTACAAACTACAACTACCACTAGTCAACCACTTACAAACTACAACTACCACTAGTCAACCACTTACAAACTACAACTACCACTAGTCAACCACTTACAAACTACAACTACCACTAGTCAACCACTTACAAACTACAACCACCACTAGTCAACCACTTACAAACTACAACCACCACTAGTCAACCACTTACAAACTACAACCACCACTAGTCAACCACTTACAAACTACAACCACCACTAATCAACCACCTACAAACTACAACCAGCACTAGTCAACCACTTACAAACTACAACCACCACTAGTCAACCACTTACAAACTACAACTACCACTAGTCAACCACTTACAAAGTACAACCACCACTAGTCAACCACTTACAAACTACAACCAGCACTAGTCAACCACTTACAAACTACAACCACCACTAGTCAACCACTTACAAACTACAACCACCACTAGTCAACCACTTACAAACTACAACCACCACTAGTCAACCACTTACAAACTACAACCACCACTAGTCAACCACTTACAAACTACAACCACCACTAGTCAACCACTTACAAACTACAACTACCACTTGTCAACCATTTACAAACTACAACTACCACTAGTCAACCACTTACAAACTACAACCACCACTAGTCAACCACTTACAAACTACAACCACCACTAGTCAACCACTTACAAACTACAACTAGGTGTTCAGGATCTGATAGGCCTACCTTTGTTGAAATTTAAATGCTGTGAACATTTCTACATTATATAGCCTAAATGAAACACATTTTAATTGAATTGTGATAGCACCAATGCCTGACAATCAATGACGTTATAGGCCTACTGAAATAGGGTTATTTTTCCCCGTAGGCTTATAGCCTACTTCTCCACCTTGAGCTTCACTTTTAATTAATCTTAATAGCCTGTTTTATCTGTAGTTCCTCTTGTATAGAGACATCACATTGTCTACTCCAACCTGAAACTATTACCAACTATAGCCTACATTTGCTTTATTTAAGCGTTTCTTTCCAGTCTCACAGGGTTGCAGCTGAAAGAATATGATATATTGATATAGGCTACAATTGCTTTACACGCCACAAGAATAGACAGCACAATGATCTAGCCTACTCGTGTTCATGTGGAGGATAATGATAAAACGTAGGCAGTCAGCAGTATTTTTCCTGCCTTTGGCAGTAGCGACTGTGTTGCGCCTATAGTTCATATTTCTATATTATTGCTCCTCTTGTGTAAAATACAGTGGACAGAACTTGGTTATGCATATTGTTTGCCTTGTCCATGGCCGTTTCCGAATACCCATACTAAGGTATGCGATTGGTCATTTCGAGCAAATACCTCCCCTTTTACCGTGAACGTGCTCATAGATAGATTGGATCAGCTGGGTAGACTTAAAGGAATAGTAAAGGGAAAATCATGTTTATCCCTGTTTTAAGGTTACTTATGATCATATACAATGGTTCAGATCAAAGTTAACAAAACTAGCACTTTTGAGAACGTCTGATAATTGCTCTACCACCGTTTTGGTCATACAATGGATGTGGGTGGGCACTGTGAAAAATCATTCAAAAAACACCTGACCTGACCTGACCTGACCAGACCAGACCCAGAACCAGAACCAGAACCAGAACCAGACCCAGAACCAGACCACACCAGACCTGACCAGACCTGACCAGACCAGACCAGACCAGACCAGACCAGACCAGACCTGACCAGACCACACCAGACCTGACCAGACCTGGGGCCTCATTTATAAAACCTTGCTCAGGATTCACGTACTAAGGGTTGAGGACATCCACAAGTTCTAAAAGGTACGCACAACCATCCATCCATCCATCTTCATCCGCTTATCCGGGGTCGGGTCGCGGAGGCAGCAGCTCCAGCAGGGGGCCCCAGACATCCCTTTCCCTAGCAGCATCAACCAGCTCTGCCTGGTCGCACAACCATTTTCCGATTTATAACGAAGTGCGCACGCATGTCCCACGCCGGTTCCCCATTATAACTCTCAATCAACTCTAAACTTTGCGCACGTGAGCGCGTGTGTTGTCCCACCCTCTTAACGCCCATAAATGGCCAGTGAAACGCCTCAAATTCACAGAAATCGATACAGCCCAAATCTAACATGACGGCAACAAGACAGCAAAAACACGGAAGCAGCTCATGAGCCACTCGTCGTCATTGGCCAGTAGGTCTTGCTGGTCCCTTAAGACTCGCTCTCTCCGAATTCCTTCATCCACATCATCCAAAAGCAGTAGCCTACATATAAAGCAGCCATTGTGCGTCATTATGCATTGGAATTGCATGCCTTTATATACCCACCCACGGACATGATTATATGGAACAGGTGCGATTGTCATTGACAATATATGAACCACGCACGTGATTGTTTGATTTCATTTCTGGGTATAGGAGACGATACAGTGATGGCATGTAGAGGCGAGGGCACTTATTACCGACAATGCTGGATGTCATGAAAACAGAACAGCCGATGACACATAACATCCATAACATCTAATACAATTAACAGCACTCTTATCTGCCCGACTGAGGCATCGAACACGGGATCAGTTTAGCCTATTTCATTCATCAAATATATTTGATGTATGATATTTTGTTATAAATGAGGCCCCAGATCCAGACCAGACCAGACCTATATCAGACCCAGACCCAGATCAGACCCAGACCAGATCAGGACCAGATCAGACCCAGATCAGACCCAGACCAGATCAGGACCAGACCAGACCAGACCAGACCCAGACCCAGACCAGACCAGACCTGACCTGGGTCAAACACTACCATCAGTTTCCCAACATTGTCCCAGTTCACAGGGAGTACTTAAAGGAGCACATGACTCAGTCTATAGAAAAAGTTTTTTTAAATGCCCCTTTTATCATCAGACTGGCATTTTCATTACATTACATTACATTACATTACAGTCATTTAGCAGACGCTTTTATCCAAAGCGACTAACAATAATTGCATTTAACGTAGGAAGAGCCAATGTACTACTACTTGTCAGAACTCACAAGTGCATCTTCTTTCTAAAACAAGTGACTAAGAGCATAATCTAGTGCTGAAGGCAAAGTGCAAGAATCGCAATCTAAAGTACAGTGCAATATAATATAATACAATAAGTGCTTAGGTGGGAGAATTGTTGTAGTACTTCTTGAAGAGATGAGTTTTGAGCCTGCGACGAAAGATGGGCAGCGACTCTGCTGTCCTGACATCAGTGGGCAGTTCATTCCACCACTGCGGGGCCAGGACAGAGAAGAGCTGTGACCGTGTCAATCGACCGCAGGGGCCTCGGATTGACGGGGCAACCAGTCGCCCTGAGGTAGCAGAGCGTAGCGGTCGGGAGGGGGTGTAGGGTTTGACCATGGCCTGGAGGTAGGAGGGGGCTGTTCATTGCCCTGTAGGTTAGCGCCAGAGTTTTAAACTGGATGCGAGCCGCTTCAGGGAGCCAGTGTAGGGAACGGAGGAGGGAAGTTGTGTGGGAGAATTTGGGGTGGTTGAACACCAGGCAAGCACCAGCTTTCTGGACAAGTTCCAGAGGCTTAATGGCTGACGCCAGTGCCCCAGCGAGGAGGGAGTTGCAGTAGTCCAGGCGGGAGATGACCATTTTCAGTGGTTCTGAGTTTAGTTCAGTTTACCAGGCATGCTGAAAACAACGCACCAACCGCCTAAAGCTACGGTACAGTATGTTCAACAGCCAAGACAGTTATAGAATGTTTGTACATGCAGTTCTAGAATGTCTCAGTTCTAAAACGGGAGTCTTGAAGATCTGTTATGTACAGATCTTTAGAACTACAGTTTTAGAACTTAAAACGGTCTTAGCAGTTGTATGTGAACCCATCAAATACAGCAGGGAACTCTATCCTGTGCCAAGGGCACCAATGTCTAAAAGACTTTGTACTAAAGAGTAGGCTATTGAAGACATGAGATGGTAGTGATAGCCTCTCCTGAAATGTGGTTTTGTAAATCCTGTAGTTGTTTTGTGAAGTGGAGTTCATAAGGCAGTGGGCTTCTCTCTGCTGGCCAGCACGCCGAGCTCAGACCCCTCCCCTGCTTATCACACACAGGCAGGGGTTAGCAGGGGCTAGCACAGCTCTGATTAAACCAGGATAAGGCCCCTGGGGACCCCGCTCACACACACACCTCTCTCACTCTACCACTCACTTTGACAGAGGGAGAGAGAGAGCGAGGGAGAGAGAGAGCGAGGGAGAGAGAGGAAGAGGGAGGGAGGGAGGGAGAGAGAGAGAGAGAGGGAGGGAGGGAGAGAGAGAGAGGGAGGGAGAGAGAGAGGGAGGGAGAGAGATAGAGGGAGAGAGGGATGGAGAGAGGGAGAGAGAGAAAGAAGGAGGGAGGGAGAGGGAGGGAGGGAGAGAGAGAAAGAGAGAAAGAGGGAGGGAGGTAGAGAGAAAGAGAGGGAGGGAGGGAGAGAGGAAAGGGAGTGCTTCTGTGCTGGCAGGGCTGACTGTAAGTTGTAGGTCTGGGGAAGAGAGGTGTCGTCCAGTCTGACCCTACTCTGCTCTCACCATTGTGTCTCTGGTCAGGGTGGTGGTCAGCACACACACCATTAAGAGCCCCACACAGCCTGACTGGACCGCCTGAGCGAGGGAGGGCTGGAGTGGGTGAGTGAGTGAGTGAGTGAGTGAGTGAGTGAGTGAGTGAGTGGGTGGGTGGGTGAGTGAGTGAGTGAGTGAGTGAGTGAGTGAGTGAGTGAGTGAGTGAGTGAGTGAGTGCAGTTCCATGAATGAGTGACGCGCGTATAAAAACAATAACTTGCTTTATCATAGTACATGAATCACTACGGCTACTGCTGTTGAAAATCTGTTAGCTCCCACCATACAGCTCATTAGAAGCATGAGCAAATAGTAGGCCTAATCATCATATCAATAATCAGTCAAATCATTCATAATAGAAATTCATACATACTAGAAATTCATAATTAGTAATCAAATCAATAAATTTGTCCAGAGTAGGGCTATGATTGCGCCCAACAGTCCTTAACCAGCAAGAAATACCCAGATGAAAGAACACCAGAGAGAGAGAGATACCCAGCCCGGTGGAAGAACACCAGAGAGAGAGAGATACCCAGCCCGGTGGAAGAACACCAGAGAGAGAGAGATACCCAGCCCGGTGAAAGAACACCAGAGAGAGATACCCAGCCCGGTGGAAGAACACCAGAGAGAGAGAGATACCCAGCCCGGTGGAAGAACACCAGAGAGAGAGAGATACTAGGGCTGCTCGATTATGGCAAAAATCATAATCACGATTATTTTGATTGATATTGAGATCACGATTATTTAACACGATAATTCATTGAATTATTTTTTTTAATCAAAAGTTTTAACATTTTCTTAACAAATTTTCTTAACAAATCAAATTATTGACTTTGATAACAATTAATTTATTAAATGTTGACAGTGGCTTTTCTTTTTAACAATGTTCTTTGGATTAGATACATTTTTCCCATGGGAGACAAATAGTGAACCTTGACCATCATCATCATCATCATCTTCATCTGCTTATCCAGGGTCGGGTCGCGGAGGCAGCAGCTCCAGCAGGGGGCCCCAGACATCCCTTTCCCTAGCAGCATCAACCAGCTCTGCCTGGGGAATCTTTAGCCGCTCACAGGCCAGTGTGGAGATGTAGTCCCGCCACCTAGTCCTGGGTCTACCCCGCGGCCTCCTCCCAGCCGGACACGCCTGGAACACCTCCCTAGGGAGGCGCCCAGGAGGCATCCTCACTAGATGCCCGAACCACCTCAACTGGCTCCTTTCGACGCAAAGGAGCAGCGGCTCTACTCCGAGTCTCTCCCGGATGACTGAACTTCTCACCCGATCTCTCAGGGAGACCCCAGCCACCCTCCGGAGAAAACTCATTTCGGCCGCTTGTATCCGTGATCTCGTTCTTTCGGTCATGACCCATCCTTCATGACCATAGGTGAGGGTGGGGACGAAGATAGACCGGTAGATCGAGAGCTTTGCCTTTTGGCTCAGCTCTCTTTTCGTCACAACAGTGCGGTAAAGCGACTGCAGAACCGCACCAGCTGCTCCGATTCTCCGGCCAAACTCCCTCTCCATGGTTCCCTCACTCGTGAACAAGACCCCCAGATACTTGAACTCCTTCACTTGGGGTAAGGACTCATTTCCTACTCGGAGCGGACAGGCCACCGGTTTCCTGCTGAGAACCATGGCCTCAGATTTAGAAGTGCTTATTCTCATCCCAGCCGCTTCACACTCAGTTGCGAACCTATCCAGAGAGTGCTGGAGGTCGCAGGCAGCTGATGCCATCAGGACCACATCATCTGCAAAAAGCAGTGACGTGATCCCCAGCTCACCGAACTGCAAACCCACCTCCCCCCGGCTACGCCTCGATATCCTGTCCATGAAAATCACAAACAGGATTGGTGACAAAGCGCAGCCCTGGCGGAGGCCAACACCCACCGGAAAGGAAGACGACTTACTGCCGAGGACCCGGACACAGCTCTCGCTCTGGGTGTACAGGGATTGGATGGCCCTAAGTAGGGACCCCCTCACCCCATACTCCCGCATAACCCTCCACAAGACCTCTCGGGGGACCCGGTCGTAAGCCTTCTCCAAGTCCACAAAACACATGTAGACAGGTTGGGCAAACTCCCAAGCCCCCTCCAAGATCCTTGCGAGAGTGAAGAGCTGGTCGGTAGTTCCACGACCAGGACGAAATCCGCATTGTTCCTCTTCGATCTGAGGTTCGACTATCGGCCGGACCCTCCTTTCCAGCACCTTGGAGTAAACTTTCCCTGGGAGGCTGAGTAATGTGATGCCTCTATAATTCGCACACACCCTCTGGTCCCCTTTTTTGAATATTGGGACCACCACCCCAGTCTGCCACTCCTTCGGCACTGACCCAGACTTCCACGCAATGTTACAGAGGCGTGTCAACCAAGACAGCCCCTCTACACCCAGCGCCTTCAGCATTTCTGGACGGATCTCATCAGTCCCTGGGGCTCTGCCACTGTGGAGTTGTTTGACTACCTCAGTGACCTCCTCCAAGGACATTGACGACCCCCCATCATCTTCCGGCTCTGCCTCGATCGTAGAGGGTGGATTAGTCGGGTTCAGGAGTTCCTCAAAGTGCTCCTTCCAACGCTCAACAACCTCCTCAGTTGAGGTCAGCAGTGTCCCCTCCTTGCTGTATACAGCTTGGATGGTCCCCCGCTTTCCCTTCCTGAGGTGTCTGATGGTCTTCCAGAAACACTTTGGTGCCGACCGAAAGTCCTTCTCCATGGTTTCTCCGAACTCCTCCCACACCCGCTGCTTTGCCTTGGTCACGGCCGAAGCCGCAGCCCTCCGGGCCAGTCGATACCCTGCAACTGTTTCTGGGGTCTCCCGGGCTAACATAACCCGGAAGGCCTCCTTCTTCAGTCGGACGGCTTCCCTCACCACCGCTGTCCACCACGGTGTCCGAGGGTTACCGCCCCTTGAGGTACCTATGGCCCTCAGGCCACAGCTCCCAGCCGCAACTTCAGCAATGGAGGCTTTGAACACCGACCACTCATGCTCGATGTCCCCAACCTCCACAGGGATGCCTGAGAAGCTCTGCCGGAGGTGGCAATTGAAATCTCTCCGGACAGGCTCTTCCTCCAGACGTTCCCAGTTCACCCTCACTACACGCTTGGGTTTTCCAGGTCTGTCCAGAAGTTTCCCCCGCCATCGAAACCAGCTCACCACCAGGTGGTGATCAGTGGACAGCTCTACCCCTCTCTTTACCCGAGTGTCCAAAACGCATGGCCTCAGATCAGATGATACGATAACGAAATCGATCATCGACCTTCGGCCTAAGGTGTTCTGATGCCAGGTGTACTTGTGGGCATCCTTGTGTTCGAACATGGTGTTTGTTATGGCCAAACCGTGACTAGCACAGAAGTCCAACAACAAAACACCACTCGGGTTCAGATCGGGGTGGCCATGCCTCCCAATCACGCCCCTCCAAGTTTCTCCATCATTGCCTACGTGTGCATTGAAGTCCCCCAGTAGGACACTGGAGTCCCCTGCAGGAGCCCCCAAAAGGACTCCACTCAGGGTCTGCAGGAAGGCTGAGTACTCTGAACTGCTGTTCGGTGCATAAGCACAAACCACAGTCAGAGGCCCCCCCCCACAGTCCTAAGGCGCAGGGAGGCGACCCTCTCGTCCACTGGGGTGAACTCCAGCACAGAGGCGCTCAGCTGGGGGCTAGCTAGTATAGCCACACCTGCCTTACGCCTCATACCATGAGCAACTCCGGAGAAGAACAGGGTCCAACCCCTATCCAGGAGTTTGGTTCCGGCGCCGGTGCTGTGCGTGGAGGTTAGCCCCACCAGGTGTAATTGGTATCGCTCCACCTCCCTCACAAGCTCCGGCTCCTTCCCCCCCAGCGAGGTCACGTTCCATGTCCCCAGAGCCAGCCTTTGCCGCCCGGGTCCGGTCCGTCGGTGTCCCCCGCCTTCACCGCCACCTAGTTGGCAGCGCACCCGACCCCGACAATTCCTCCCGCGGGTGGTGGGTCCACGGGACGATGGAGGAGGAGATGGTGCTTCCACGTTGCTTATTCGGGCTGGGCCCGGCCGGGCTCCATGGTAAGCCCGGCCACCAGGCGCTCGCATGCGGGCCCTCCGTCTGGGCCTGGCTCCAGACGAGGGCCCCGGGCTTCCTCCGGGCCGGGTCTCTCTTCCTTTAGGTTGTTTTGTCATCAGGGTTTTTGCCTGTAACCCCAGGTAGGGGGGCTAGGGGGTACTACCACTTGCCCAAGGTGGACCCCCAGACTAGTGGAGGGAAGGAGGCGTCTTACTTCTCCATTCTAGTTTTGCAACTAGCCACTGCCGCCACTGCCGAACCTTGACCTTGATAAATAAATTAATAAAAGTGCCAAAACGGATAAATAAAGAAGCTTCAAAGCACCGCCACCACCACAGAAGAAGACTACCTCGGAAAAATAATTTCACTAGGACAGAACGCGTCTAAATAAGTTATTTAATGGTAGCGCCGAGGCTTCAAAACCCAGCATTTGTTAAAATAGACCCTTTTGCTTAGGTAAGTGACGTTTCATATTTATCTGACCTCTCCTAAATAGGCCGACACCTATTTATTTTGACGGCAAAGTGAATGGAGCGGGAAAGGACTGTTGTCTGGCATGAGCGAGCGGAATGCGACAGCGGGACTGAGAAGGGCTGCTTTGAGGGGCAGCTACGACTGCGTAGCAAATTTTACACACCGTGTCAACTTGGTCCAAATCTGTCTCCGCAAACCCAAAGTGTTTCCACACCACTGACATTGTTTTAGCTCTCTTGTCCACCTCTCGTTCTGCTGCCATAATCTTCTTCTTGTCGTGTTTTGTTCGAGAGGAGCATGCGTGCGCCTTGCTTGACAACTCGTCTCGCTTTGAACTAAAGTGTCAAGCGCAGTATAGCTCTGCAGTGTAGCGTGCGCTTGATTTGTGCAAAATCGTTTTATGGCGATTATTTAGTTTTAATGATCGTTGACAGCCCAAATCTTAATCTAGATTAAAATCCGATTAATCGAGCTGCCCTAAGAGATACCCAGCCCGGTGGAAGAACACCAGAGAGAGAGAGATACCCATCCCGGTGGAAGAACACCAGAGAGAGAGAGATACCCAGCCCGGAGGAAGAACACCAGAGAGAGAGAGATACCCAGCCCGGTGGAAGAACACCAGAGAGAGAGTGAGATACCCAGCCCGTTGGAAAAACACCAGAGAGAAAGAGATACCCAGCCCAGTGGAAGGCCAGGGCCCCCGTCTGGAGCCAGGCCCGGACAGAGGGCCCGCCTGCGAGCGCCTGGTGGCCGGGCTTTCCATGGAGCCCCCAGCCCAAAATAGCTACGTGGGAACAACATCTCTGTCTCCTCCATCCCGTGGACCCACCACCCGTGGGAGGAACTGTCGGGGTCGGGTGCGCTGCCAACTAGGTGGCAGTGAAAGCGGTGGGCAGCGACGGACCGGACCCGGGCGGTGTGTGGCTATACTAGCTAGCCCCCAGTGCCTGTGCTGGAGTTCACCCCAGTGGATGAGAGGGTCACCTCCCTGCGCCTTAGGACTGTGGGGGGGGACTCTGACCGTGGTTTGTGCTTATGCACTGAACAGCAGTTCAGAGTACTCAGCCTTCCTGCAGACCCTAAGTGGAGTCCTATTTGGGGCTCCTGCAGGGGACTCCACTGTTCTATTGGGGGACTTCAATGCACACGTGGGCAATGATGGAGAAACTTGGAGGGGCGTGATTGGGAGGCATGGCCACTATGATCTGAACCCGAGTGGTGTTTTGTTGTTGGACTTCTGTGCTAGTCACAGTTTGTCCATAACAAACACCATGTTCGAACACAAGGATGCCCACAAGTACACCTGACATCAGAACACCTTAGGCTGAAGGTCGATGATAGATTTTGTTATCGTATCATCTGATCTGAGGCCATGTGTCTTGGACACTCAGGTGAAGAGACGGGCAGAGCTGTCCACTGATCACCATCTGGTGGTGAGCTGGTTTCGATGGTGGGGGAAGCCTCTGGACAGACCTGGAAAACCCAAGCGTGTAGTGAGGGTGAACTGGGAACGTCTGGAGGAAGAGCCTGTCCGGAGAGATTTCAATTACCACCTCCGGCGGAGCTTCTCAGGCATCCCTGCGGCGGTTGGGGACATCAAGCATGAGTGGTCGGTGTTCAAAGCCTCCATTGCTGAAGCTGCGGCTGGGAGCTGTGGCCTGAGGGCCATAGGTACCTCAATGGGCGGTAACCCTCGGACATTGTGGTGGACAACGGTGGGAAGCCGTCCGACTGAAGAAGGAGGCCTCCTGGGACATGTTAGCCCGGGAGACCCCAGAAGCAGTTTCAGGGTATAGACTGTACGTTAGTGATTATTGATTCCTGATGGTTCTCATAAAGATCGTGGTGCCAGTTTATTTATCTCCTTAAAGAACGCTAGTCTGCCTTCATTGTTGCCTAGCTACAAGCTAGCTAACGCACAAACAAAATAAAATCTTGCACATGTATCTAAGGGTATGACGTACAACGACACACTTCGAATCACGAGTTAGTCTCTATAAACGCTGCACTCAACTAGAGACAGGACTTTCATTCAGATTTCGTCGCTTAAAGTGGGTGGAAACAATTTGTCTTTAGTGCGTGGCTTTGTTCAGGTTTGAACCAATCCAAAGCAGGAGGACTTGCGGCGAGTTTACATAGAAAGTCAATACAATTCGTGCGAACTGGGCGGCGGGTGGCACGGGTGGCGGAATCAGGCGAACCCGGCGGCGCGGCGGCCAGGATTTGCCGCACGGCGACATTCGCAAAAGTTTAATTTTTTGAACTTTGTGTGGCGGATTCGCACGCCAACCCATTGATCCCACTGGCCGGCACGAATTTTCTCGCCGCGCCCGGTGTGAACCTAGCATCAGACGTTCAGCAGGTGGATCTGATTGTCTGGTATCACGAGACTCTGAGGCGCCTAGCGACCCTGAGGTTGAGAGTCTGGCACTCTACCGACTGAGCTCGCTGGACGCCTGATGTTTTCAACTGTTCTCTAATTTTAGTGAGTGAGTTGTCTGATGTTGCTCCACGTGTGGTTTGTGTTTCCAACAGCAGGTCCAGGATCAGCGGC
>NC_140239.1:14303449-14310949 GCF_949987555.1 Borostomias antarcticus | reverse complement strand
ACTCACACACACACACTTATGCTGTGGAGAGAGAGGAGAATGAGGCTGTGTAATATGGGGTGTGAAAAGTGCCCTTTGGTTGCTTGTTCAAAGCTTACTTACAACGTGTATGTATGTGTGTGTGTATGTGTGTATGTATATACATACACACACACATACAGACATACACACACGTTCGTGTTCGTCCAGCAGAGCTCACTACAAAACATGCGCACATGCGCGGTAGTCGATCGCGCTTTAAATGAATGGGGGAGCTCACGTGACCGAATGACTGTTTGCGTTGTGAGTTGTGAGCTCAGTGGGGCGTGTATGTGTGTATGTGTGTGTGTGTGTGTGTGTGTGTGTATGTATGAGATCGAACATAGCCTACATACATACATACATACATACATACACACACACATACACGTTCGTTCCAACCAGCGCAGCTGTATGTGAAACTGCTTGCGCATACAATCGCGGTAGCAACCGCACTTCCGCGTGACGTCACCGAATGCTCTGCCGCTGTTTAGAGAAGAGCGTGTATGTGTGTATGTATGTGTGTGTGTGTGTGTGTGTGTCTGTTTCGACTCGCTTAATGAATGACTTCGATACATCGCTTCAGAGAATGAAGACGACTATGGTAAATATAGCACAAAAAATATGAATATCTGCGTGGTTAGATGTATCGGCTTTTACTGCAAGCTAGCTAGCTTCCCAGCTAACGTTACATCATTCCCTAGGCTAGCGAAGTGTCTACCAAGACTGTGGGTAACGTTAGATGGTCACGTTATGCGAATTCGACTCGGTATATTATGTAGCTGTATCTAGCTAGCTCCATTACTTTACAGTTTGGCTAGAGAAATTTGGCTAAAATCACGTCACAACTGTATTCCCTGTGCAGTAACGTTACTCATTCAGCACCAGCCTCCATTATTAATGTTATAGTGTATGCCTGTGATCAGAGAGGAGCGCGTTATTCCCTCTAGCCTTAATGGTTTGTAAATGTTATAAAGTGTCTATTGCAATATGGAGGTACATTATTATTTCCCATATGCTGTATTCGAGAGTAGAGGTTTTGTAACTATCTCCCATTTACATTACATTTTTTTACATTTACATTAGCCATATACATGTGCATGAACGCTCTGCAGTAATGACTTGGGTGCTATTATCACAGTGCTTGTTGGGTCCAACTACAGATTGTTTTTGATGTTATAGATGGACTGTGTACCAGCCTTCAGATTTGACTCCAACAACCTCATGGTCATGGCTCAGGGAAGTACTATCCAGCTGCAGCGTCGGAGAAGTGATGCCCCTAAGGGAACCAGCCCAGAGGAGGAAGGAGAATTGCAGTTTGTTTTCTGTCGTGGAGTTGTCCCGAGTTGCCAGATGAACGTCCAGCTATACCTGCTGGGAGGAGCTGAGCTGGAGTGAGGACCGAGGGAGGCGATAGGCAGCTAGTAGCCAGGACCTTGACACCATCAGCCAGCTTTACACAGACTGATGCATTGCAATAGTAGAGATTGTAGAACATGTCATTTCTTATCATTTGTTTATGTCAAAGACATATTGACACTATGTCACATAGTATAATAACGCTTAGTAATGAAGGAAGGTACCCACGATCACACTGTAGCATTTCAACGACTGGTTTGCCAGAAAAATACAATTATGTATCCAAGTCCATCACAACAAATAACACAGCTTGGATAATGTGTGCCATGTATGCAGAGCTAGTGTAGCTGATATCATTGCGATGTGGTATAAAGACAACACTGCCATGACTTGTTGCTGAATTTTTTATTGCGGGCAGGGGTCACTAGTCATCACTGGAGCTGACATCTAGTGTTGGCAAACATGTCTCTTGCTCACAAATCTACTTGGATCCTCACTGTTACATGGTAAATAAAAAAAGCAAACACATTGTCAGTAAACAAGATGTCTCTCTATACGATTTGAAGAAACTGTAGACATCCAATCAGCAATTCTGTCTTTATATTTATTGTATACTATAATGCAGCTGGATATGAATCATTATGGAAACTGACCTACATTTCCAAACATTTGGACCTGTATCACCTGTGTCAATGAAATGTGTAGGCTATTACTTTGAACAACAGCATTTCATTAGTCATTTAGCTGACAACTTTGATCAGAATGATCCAGATACAAATGCTCACTCGGCAGGCGCTGTGTAGCGAATCGAATACCCACCCGGAGAAAACGGAACGCAACAACGTAAAACAAACCAGTAAACAGAATTTACATGGCAGGCAATTTTATATACACCCCGTGTGCATAATTGCTGAAATGGAATATTGTAGTCGACACTCCGTGGATATTTTTGATATGAAATATGTGGCCTACTGTCTTCCGGCCAGTAGGCCTATCGTTCGATTCTATAGGCTCTAAGGCTTCAAATGAGCTGTCAATCGTCAAAATTGACCAACAATGGGTTACAGGGTTAGGCCTACAGATGCAGCATAGAACGTAGATACATAATAAGTATCTAATTAATAATTATCCAAGTTAATATATGAGAACGAATCGCTTTTAATGGTAGGCTAGGCCTATGCGTCTTGTGATCACAGATGCAGCATAGAACTTAGATGTTAAATAATTATCTAATGAAATGAATAATTATCTAATTATCTAGTTGATATAGGCTATGAATAAAACAATAAGCCGTTTTATTGGCTATGGGCCACTAGTTTTAGGCTATACACGACTTGATGCGCTCTGCTCTTACGCGCGGTTGAGGCGGCAGCTCAAATACACTTCGCACATCTGCACCTTGGCAGTGCAACTGCCACAGACAGCTTTGGTGCACTTTGTGCATTGGTAGACAGTTCTGTTCTTGCTGCAACTTGTCTTCACCATGCAGGTATTTTTTTGGGGGGTGTTCTTCTGTGGACACTGCGAGGGGTGCCGCTTGGCCGCTTGGTGGCTGTTTGGACACCAGAGCGCGCAGCTCTTCAGCCAACTGGAGGATGAAGTCGCGTCTGGGGAGGCTCTGTAGAATATGCGTCTCTCCACCAGTCCCAGCGAGTCCAAGCTCCCCCAATGAATAATACTTTCTACATACTACATTGCGCGAAACTGTGCATATAATAGGCTGTACATAGCGCGAAACCTATAGCCGTTCATTGAACAGCTGGCGGCTGATATAGGTAGCCCTATAAATTAAAAACATACACAATATTGTTTTTATTTGAATGATCTTGAATATATTTAACAATAGGGGGTGCAACATAACACCATTTTAGGAAAAGTCATTGACTGGCGGACTTGTTTTATTAAAATATAGCCTAGTTATGTGCAAATGAAAACCCACAATCGTCCAATAAGTCTTTGTAGTGTTAAGAGAGCGTCTCATGTCAACAACTTTTTGGTCAACTCACAGGTCTGTACTGAACTACGACGAGATGGAGATTCTTTGTAAACTTGATTGCTCTTGGGAGAACTCTGTTTTGTCAGCTTACATCATCGTCTTGATGCAGAGACGAGAAAGAGTAAATGCAATGACCAGGCTACTGTCGGAAATAGCTGGAACGTCATCATTTATTCGCAAAATCTGTTTCCATTGCAAAATTTTCCTACTATCGATGCACTGACTTTTCCACCTCCTCCGAGCGTAAAAACTTTTTTGCGATAAGAGCTGAATTGTAGTCAGCTTTCCCCGCTGCGCACAGGACGCGTGTGTCCCCCGCTGATCCGAGCGAGAACGCAGGCGGAATATCGCTCCCCGTCTGAAACGGCCTTTAAGGCCTTGCCGCTCCGCCCCAGATTGTCCGCGGCTCCCAAATTGTCCGCTCGCCTCTCTCATTGAAAATGAATTGCAATGCGCGGATATCGCTCTTAGTCTGAAACGGCCTTTAGTCTACCAACACGCTAAAAAGAACACATGGGCAATATCTGCGCTGAATATATGGCTGAACACTCAGGTGAGATGTAAGGCTATTCAACCACTCCCAGGTTGCCTCTTCAGACATTAATCACTATCTAGCAAGCTGACACTCTGTTTCTCTCCACAGACCAGTCTGGACAATCTGTATCAATTAGGACTGGAACATACCTCTTTATGCATAATTCTAAATAAAACTTGCATTGCTGATTGGATGTCTACAGTTTCTTCAAATCGTATAGAGAGACATCTTGTTTACTGACAATATGTTTGCTTTTTTTATTTACCATGTAACAGTGAGGATCCAAGTAGATTTGTGAGCAAGAGACATTTTAGATGTCAGCTCCAGTGATGACTAGTGACCCCTGCCCGCAATAAAAATTCAGCAACAAGTCATGGCAGTGTTGTCTTTATACCACATCGCAATGATATCAGCTACACTAGCTCTGCATACATGGCATACATTATCCAAGCTGTGTTGTTTGTTGTGATGGACTTGGATACATAATTGTATTTTTCTGGCAAACCAGTCGTTGAAATGCTACAGTGTGATCGTAGGTACCTTCCTTCATTACTAAGCGTTATTATACTATGTGACATAGTGTTAATATGTCTTTGACATAAACAAATGATAAGAAATGACATGTTCTACAATCTCTACTATTGCAATGCATCAGTCTGTGTAAAGCTGGCTGATGGTGTCAAGGTCCTGGCTACTAGCTGCCTATCGCCTCCCTCGGTCCTCACTCCAGCTCAGCTCCTCCCAGCAGGTATAGCTGGACGTTCATCTGGCAACTCGGGACAACTCCACGACAGAAAACAAACTGCAATTCTCCTTCCTCCTCTGGGCTGGTTCCCTTAGGGGCATCACTTCTCCGACACTGCAGCTGGATAGTACTTCCCTGAGCCATGACCATGAGGTTGTTGGAGTCAAATCTGAAGGCTGGTACACAGTCCATCTATAACATCAAAAACAATCTGTAGTTGGACCCAACAAGCACTGTGATAATAGCACCCAAGTCATTACTGCAGAGCGTTCATGCACATGTATATGGCTAATGTAAATGTAAAATAATGTAATGTAAATGGGAGATAGTTACAAAACCTCTACTCTCGAATACAGCATATGGGAAATAATAATGTACCTCCATATTGCAATAGACACTTTATAACATTTACAAACCATTAAGGCTAGAGGGAATAACGCGCTCCTCTCTGATCACAGGCATACACTATAACATTAATAATGGAGGCTGGTGCTGAATGAGTAACGTTACTGCACAGGGAATACAGTTGTGACGTGATTTTAGCCAAATTTCTCTAGCCAAACTGTAAAGTAATGGAGCTAGCTAGATACAGCTACATAATATACCGAGTCGAATTCGCATAACGTGACCATCTAACGTTACCCACAGTCTTGGTAGACACTTCGCTAGCCTAGGGAATGATGTAACGTTAGCTGGGAAGCTAGCTAGCTTGCAGTAAAAGCCGATACATCTAACCACGCAGATATTCATATTTTTTGTGCTATATTTACCATAGTCGTCTTCATTCTCTGAAGCGATGTATCGAAGTCATTCATTAAGCGAGTCGAAACAGACACACACACACACACACACACACACACATACATACACACATACACGCTCTTCTCTAAACAGCGGCAGAGCATTCGGTGACGTCACGCGGAAGTGCGGTGGCTACCGCGATTGTATGCGCAAGCAGTTTCACATACAGCTGCGCTGGTTGGAACGAACGTGTATGTGTGTGTGTATGTATGTATGTATGTATGTAGGCTATGTTCGATCTCATACATACACACACACACACACACATACACACATACACGCCCCACTGAGCTCACAACTCACAACGCAAACAGTCATTCGGTCACGTGAGCTCCCCCATTCATTTAAAGCGCGATCGACTACCGCGCATGTGCGCATGTTTTGTAGTGAGCTCTGCTGGACGAACACGAACGTGTGTGTATGTCTGTATGTGTGTGTGTATGTATATACATACACACATACACACACACATACATACACGTTGTAAGTAAGCTTTGAACAAGCAACCAAAGGGCACTTTTCACACCCCATAGTGTAAATAGGTGATATCACTCCCCATCTCCTCTCCTGTGTGTGTGTGTGTGTGTGTGTGTGTGTGTATATATATGTATGTGTGTGTGTGTGTGTGTCTGTGTGTGTGTGCGTATGTGTGCTGTGTGTACGTGTGTATGTGTACGTCTGCGTGTGTGTGTGTGCATATGTGTTCGCGCGCGTGTGTGTACAGTACGTGTGTGTGTGCGTGTGTGTACGTGTGTGTGTCCGGTATTTAAACCAGCTCTGCAGAGGAAGATAGCAGCCTAGACTGAACATGGCTGACTCAGCTGGAAAAACAACAACATGCATGTGTGTGTGTGTGTGTGTGTGTGTGTGTGTGTGTGTGTGTGTGAGAGAGAGAGAGAGAGAGAGAGAGACACAGAGACACAGCTGCACCTGTATGCTTGATCCGAAACCCCCACCGGCTGTCGATGTCGGGAGCTCAGTCCTACCAGTCCTACTCGTGGAACCCTCTAGTCCCAGATCAGAACCTTTTCCATGTCAGAAAAATACAGTTTCAGTGTTCCAAACAGCCCCTTCATTGGAACCTTGATTCCGAGGTGTCCTCTACTTTCACAGGAAGATGACGTGTAGAATGACAGACCCTGCTTCCATGGCGTGATTAGTGTGCTGAGCGGTGTTATGCATAGTTTTGTTCCGGAGCCCTTCCTGAACATATGGAATGTTTTGGAAGCTCCCGTGAGCATGCCCAGCGTTCTGGAACCCTCCCGTGAGCATGCCCAGCGTTCTGGAACCCTCCCATGAGCATGCCCAGCGTTCTGGAACCCTCCCGTGAGCATGCCCAGCGTTCTGGAACCCTCCCGTGAGCGTGCCCAGCGTTCTGGAACCCTCCCGTGAGGGTGCCCAGCGTTCTGGAACCCTCCTGTGAGCATGCCCAGCGTTCTGGAACCCTCCCGTGAGCGTGCCCAGCGTTCTGGAACCCTCCCGTGAGCATGCCCAGCGTTCTGGAACCCTCCCGTGAGCATGCCCAGCGTTCTGGAACCCTCCTGTGAGCATGCCCAGCGTTCTGGAACCCTCCCTGGCCCGGTGAGCTCCCGCAGCCCTGGAGGTGAACAAAGACCTGTTTCCTGGAATAGTCTCCAGCAGCCGGGGCTCTGCTGTACAGACCTCAGTATGATCACTCCCTTAAAGACCACACTCTCCTGGGTTAGACCAGCTCACTCCCTTAAAGACCACACTCTCCTGGGTTAGACCAGCTCACTCCCTTAAAGACCACACTCTCCTGGGTTAGACCAGCTCACTCCCTTAAAGACCACACTCTCCTGGGTTAGACCAGCTCACTCCCTTAAAGACCACACTCTCCTGGGTTAGACCAGCTCACTCCCTTAAAGACCACACTCTCCTGGGTTAGACCAGCTCACTCCCTTAAAGACCACACTCTCCTGGGTTAGACCAGCTCACTCCCTTAAAGACCACACTCTCCTGGGTTAGACCAGCTCACTCCCTTAAAGACCACACTCTCCTGGGTTAGACCAGCTCACTCCCTTAAAG
>NC_140239.1:14293449-14298449 GCF_949987555.1 Borostomias antarcticus | reverse complement strand
AGCTACCTATCAGACTAGATGCTAGTCTAGGCTAGCTACCTACCAGACTAGATACCACTCTAGGCTAGCTACCTACCAGTCTCCCAGTCTCTCTCTCTGAGGTCAGCTGCCTCCTAGTCTCTCTCTCTGAGGTCAGCTGCCCAGACACGGCCACGCCCCCTGGCAGCGGCAGAATGATTAATGACCCTCCGTGCTTTCAGCCCTGATATTTATTAGTTTATTTGTGTTTCTCTGGGTACTTTCTCACAGCTTTAGGGCCGTTTGTCTCTCAGTATGACCCCCCCCCCCCCCCCCCCCCAGGCCCAGGCCCGGCCCAGCTCCGGTACGATTATGAGGAAACAGCTTGTCCAGAACAATATACGCTTCCTGCCAATGAGTCAAGACTATTCCAGAGACCAGGATGGACGCAGCAGCAGGCTGGACCTGCGTTTACACAGACTGATCCACCATGGAACTAACCACTAACCCTCTGGTGATCTCTCTCGCTCTCTCTCTCTCTCTCTTCCTCATCCCTCTGTCTGTCTCTCTCGTTAGCTCATAGTTCATAGGGGAGGCGTCTGGTCTCTCTCCTGTCACTCTTCATGCTATCATTCTCTCTCACTCTCTCTCTCTCTCTCTTGGTTTCTCACTTCACCTCTCTCTCTCTCTCTCTCTCTCTCTCTCTCTACGTCCACCTGTCTGTCTCCCTCTTCTTCCTGTAAGGCCTGGTTCTCATGCAGGGGTCCTGTTCTGTCTGGAGGGCCTGGTTCTCATGCAGGGGTCCTGTTCTGTCTGGAAGGCCTGGTTCTCATGCAGGGGTCCTGTTCTGTCTGGAAGGCCTGGTTCTCATGCAGGGGTCCTGTTCTGTCTGGAAGGCCTGGTTCTCATGCAGGGGTCCTGTTCTGTCTGGAAGGCCTGGTTCTCATGCAGGGGTCCTGTTCTTTCTGAAAGGCCTGGTTCTCATGCAGGGGTCCTGTTCTCTCTGGAAGGCCTGGTTCTCATGCAGGGGTCCTGTTCTCTCTGGAAGGCCTGGTTCTCATGCAGGGGTCCTGTTCTCTCTGGAAGGCCTGGTTCTCATGCAGGGGTCCTGTTCTCTCTGGAGGGCCTGGTTCTCATGCAGGGGTCCTGTTCTTTCTGTAAGGCCTGGTTCTCATGCAGGGGTCCTGTTCTCTCTGGAAGGCCTGGTTCTCATGCAGGGGTCCTGTTCTCTCTGAAAGGCCTGGTTCTCATGCAGGGGTCCTGTTCTGTCTGGAAGGCCTGGTTCTCATGCAGGGGTCCTGTTCTGTCTGGAAGGCCTGGTTCTCATGCAGGGGTCCTGTTCTGTCTGGAGGGCCTGGTTCTCATGCAGGGGTCCTGTTCTGTCTGGAGGGCCTGGTTCTCATGCAGGGGTCCTGTTCTGTCTGGAGGGCCTGGTTCTCATGCAGGGGTCCTGTTCTGTCTGGAGGGCCTGGGTTCTCATGCAGGGGTCCTGTTCTGTCTGGAAGGCCTGGTTCTCATGCAGGGGTCCTGTTCTGTCTGGAGGGCCTGGTTCTCATGCAGGGGTCCTGTTCTGTCTGGAAGGCCTGGTTCTCATGCAGGGGTCCTGTTCTGTCTGGAGGGCCTGGTTCTCATGCAGGGGTCCTGTTCTGTCTGGAGGGCCTGGTTCTCATGCAGTGGTCCTGTTCTGTCTGGAGGGCCTGGTTCTCATGCAGGGGTCCTGTTCTCTCTGGAAGGCCTGGTTCTCATGCAGGGGTCCCTGTGGTCTGGAGGTAATCAGGTGAATATTGGAGCGCTGATCCTCTGTGTCTCTGGACCTGTAGTCATATCCTGTATGAAGCTTTACTCATAAGCCACCGCCTCCCCTCTGTAGCTGACTCTCTCTGTCTGAGGGTACACACACACACACACACACACACACACACACACACACACAGCTGGATAAGACTGGAGTTTGGGATAGTTGGGTCTGAGAAAATGCCCCAAGCGTCGCACTGTTCAGCCCGCCTAAAGCAGCAGATGAATTCACCTTTATAGGATTGGCATTTATACAATAAGAGTCTGACATACTGAGATGGGATTTCTGTTGAAACATTGGAAAACATTTGTGTGTGTGTGTGTGTGCGCGTGTGTGTCTATGTCTGCATAATATTGTTTGTGTGTGTGAACGCGTAGGCGCACGCAAGTGTGTGTGTGCGGACAGTATGTGTGTCTGTGTATATGTGTTTGTGTGAGTGTGTGAGAGGGTGTGTGAGTGAGTGTGTGAGAGTGTGCGTGAGTGTGTGTGTGTGTGTGTGTGTGTGTGTGTGTGTCTACAGTGTGATTTGTGACGCTCCTCCTACTGTAGGTCTATGGTCTTTAGGCCAGGGTTCAGAGGTCAGAGAACCCAGGACCCTGCTTGTTCCCGCGCCGTGCAGGGGATGATAACAATGGAAGTGTTCTCTCCCCCTCCTCCCTCTCTCTCTCCCCCTCCTCCCTCTCTCTCTCTCTCTCCTCCTCCCTCTCTCTCTCTCCCCCTCTTCCCCTCTCTCTCTCTCCCCCCCTCTCCCTCTCTCTCTCTCCTCTCTCTCTCTTCTCCTTTCTTTCTCCTCTCTCTCCTTCTCCTCTTGACTCTCCCCTCTGAATCCTCCCCATTCCATCTCCTCTCCCGTCACCTTCGACCTCAGATCCCCCCCCCCCCACACACACACACACTAGCAGAAGAATGTTTGACGTATTCAGTATTTCTTGCGTTGTGTGAAACTGCTCCACTGGGACCCATTAGCTTAGCCCTAAAGCTAACTGAGCCCCATCAGCCCATTGTAAAACATTACACAAACAAAACCTAACCTACAGTAGCTATATAGGCCCACTGGGAGATATTAGCATAGCGCTAATGCTAACTGAGCTCCATAAGCCCACCAGGAGACACTATCTTACATTAGCTTAGCGCTAGTGCTCTAGCCCAGGCTAGCTTATAGCAAACAGACCAGAAGAGGAATTGAGTCAGAACTCAGAGGGTCAAGTTAATAAGTTAAGTAATTGTTTAATTAATAAGCTATGTAATAGTTTAGTTAATAAGCTAAGTAATAGTTTAACCCTTCACAACTAACTGGTCATTTTTCTCTCCCCTCTCACTCTGGAATAGCAGTTCAATGACTCATTCCCATTTTTACATTTTTTACTAATGCCTCTGCATCTGTGTGTGCGCATATGTGTGCGTATGTGTGCCTATGCATACGTGGGTGTGTATGTGTGTGTGTGCGTGTTTCTATGTGTATGTGTATGTGTATGTGTGTGTGTGTGTGTGTGAGTGTGCGTGCGTGTGTGTGTGTGTGTGCGTTGGGACAGCTAGTCCTTTCCTGCTAGCATCTCTCACATGCCGGTGTTTGTTGATCTGGTCTCAGCGTGCCGGCCGAACTACGCCGCTACGATTTGAAAAATAAATACACACTTTTCAACTTTCCACTATGGAGAACCCCAGTCCTAACACACACACACACACACACACACACACACTCACACATACACACACACGTACACACACACACATTCAGGAGAGGTGAGGGAAGAGCATTTGCAGTAGGAAAACAGCAGCTTTCCTGTGTTTGACCCGCTAGCCAGTCAGGCTTGTGGCTCTAGATCAGTATCAGCTCTCTCTCTCTGAATCCCAGGCCGGAACTTTCAGTAGTAGGTCTCTCTTCACTAGCTGGTCTCTCCTAGCCTTGTCTAACCATCCTGATTTCATGAGGTCACATTCTGTTTCTCTCACAAATCAGTCTGGATACTCTCCACAGAGATCAGCTTGTGCCAGATCAGAAAACGATCCTGCCAATCAGTGTTGGTTCTGAGGGTTTAGGTGTGACAGTGAGGAGCGGTTGAAAGACCGTGATAGATGATTCATATGATCACCTGCCAAGTATTTTTGAAAGTGCCTGCCCTTTTCCAAACAGTTTCCAATGCAGAGTTCCCAGATAGTTATATGAAGCAGACCCTTTGGCGTGTCAGGTTAGGTCTCTCTATCTGGAGAGTCAGGTTAGGTCTCTCTATCTGGAGCGTCAGGCTAGGTCTCTCCATTTGGCACGTCAGGTTAGGTCTCTCCATCTGGCGCGTCAGTTTAGGTCTCTCCATCTGGAGCGTCAGATTAGGTCTCTCCATCTAGCGCGTCAGATTAGGTCTCTGCATCTGGAGCGCCAGATTAGGTCTCTCCAGCCTGTCTGTCTGTTTCTATGACAACCTGGCTGACACCCTGTCAGTCATTTTCAGACTCTAGTTAGTTTACAGACTACGATGTTGATTCTTGTTAGTTTACAGACTGCTGTCTACGATGTTGATTCTAGTCAGTTGACAGACCGCCCTACGATGTTGATTCTAGTTAGTTTACAGACTGCTGTCTACGATGTTGATTCTATTTAGTCTACAAACTGCTGTCTACGATGTTGATTCTAGTCAGTTTACAGACTGCTGTCTACGATGTTGATTCTAGTTAGTTTACAGACTGCTGTCTACAATGTTGATTCTATTTAGTCTACAGACATGCTGTCTACGATGTTGATTCTAGTTAGTTTACAGACTGCTGTCTACAATGTTGATTCTATTTAGTCTACAGACTGCTGATGTTGATTCTAGTCAGTTTACAGACTGCTGTCTACGATGTTGATTCTAGTTAGTTTACAGATTGCTGTCTACGATGTTGATACAGATTGCTGTCTACGATGTTGATTCTAGTTAGTTTACAGACTGCTGTCTAAAGTGTTGACTGTAGTTAGTTTACAGACTGTTGTCTATGATGTTGATTCTAGTTAGATTACAGACTGCTGTCTACGATGTTGATTCTAGTTAGTTAACAGACTGCTGTCTACAGTGTTGATTCTAGTTAGTTTACAGACTGCTGTCTACGATGTTGATTCTAGTTAGTTTATAGATTGCTCTCTACGATGTTGATTCTAGTTAGTTTACAGACTGCTGTCTACGATGTTGATTCTAGTTAGATTACAGACTGCTGTCTATGATGTTGATTCTAGTAAGTTTATAGACTGCTATCTACAGTGTTGACTCTAGTTAGT
>NC_140239.1:14283449-14285949 GCF_949987555.1 Borostomias antarcticus | reverse complement strand
GTTAGTCAGTTGGTTAGTTGGTTAGTCAGTTGGTTAGTTGGTCAGTCAGTTGGTTAGTTGGCCAGTCAGTTGGTTAGTTAGTTGGTTAGTCAGTTCGTCAGTTGGTCAGTCAGTGAAACAGTAGTGGTTCTTCCTATTTCAGGTTCATTCATTCAGATGTTTTTTCTCAGGGTTTTTCTGTGTTCCTCTGCTTTTGTATGGTCTGTTTAGTTTGTTAGTTTGCTTCTTTTTTCCTGCCATTGTCTGATAACTGTTTATTTTCTCTTCTCTGTAATGTTTCCCAAAACTAGGGCGGTGTGTGTGTGTGTGCCTGGATGTGTGTGTGTGTGTGTGTGTGTGTGTCTTTGCGTGCGAGTGCATGCGTGTGTGTGTGTCTGCTTCTGTTTTTGTGTATGTAGAGTGTGTGTGTGTCTGCACCTGTGTGTGTGTGTATATGTCTGTGCCTATGTGTGTTTGTATGAGTGTTTGTGCTACACACACACATATCACACACGGTGATACACACACACCCTGACACACACACAAACCCTGACACACACACACACACACTGAGAAAACAAGGCGCATAACAGGGTCCTGTAACAGTAGCGTGCTTGGTGAGGAAAGCAGGTCATACTTCCTGGGCTCCTGGCCCAATCACGTCCACCAATCACATCCGCTGTCCTTTACACATCTCATGAAAGGCCCTGAAATGTCAGGAAAACAGCCCTAGACATTTTTTGGGGCAGGCTTACGTAAGCCGTCATTGTGAGCCGTGTATGGAGTTCTGGGGCGCAAGGAAATGCACACTTTGAAGTTTTGTCATAATAAATACGAGTGTCTGTCAGATAATGGTGGAGAAAGAAAGGCCTTCTGGTCTCCCTCTGGTGGGAGTAGAACAAAGAAGGAGGGAGGGGCAGGGTGGGGGGCCACCTATGACTCTATAGGACTCTCACGCGCATACACACACACACACACACACACACATCCCCGCTTTAAAACACTATTACTCTCTCTCTCTCTCTCTCTCTCTCTCTCTCTCTCTTTCCCTCCCTCCCCCCTGTCTGCTGTCTCTCTTCCTCTCCCTCGTCCGTTTCTCTCCCCCTCATCTCTTTCTTCCCTCTCTCTCCCCCTCTCTGGTGACTCTCTCTCCCCCCTAAGGCCAGTTTAATTAAACCACTTGTTCCTTGGCAGCTGAACCCCAGCAGGGGGGCTATCAGGCGCGGTCCTGCCCAGCCGTGTTTCTGTTCTAGTCTGAGCTCCACCAGTCTGGCTGCAGAGTGGAGCTGGTGCTGCTGTAGCAGGGTGCTGTAGTCTGTTAGCTGTTGTAGCAGGTTGCTGTAGTCTGTAAGCTGGTGTAGCAGTGTGCTGTAGTCTGTTAGCTGGTGTAGCAGTGTGCTGTAGTCTGTTAGCTGGTGTAGCAGGGTGCTGTAGTCTGTTAGCTGGTGTAGCAGGGTGCTGTAGTCTGTTAGCTGTTAGCTGGTGTAGCACGGTGCTGTAGACTGTTAGCTGGTGTAGCAGTGTGCTGTAGTCTGTTAGCTGGTGTAGCAGTGTGCTGTAGTCTGTTAGCTGTTAGCTGGTGTAGCAGTGTGCTGTATTGTTAGCTGCTCTCTGGGTTGAGAGTACAGTAGGACCCCACTCATCCGAACTTCAGAGATCCGAACCTCCCGGTCTACCGGACAGGCTTAAAAAAACGTTGTTGTTTTTTTTGCCTGCTATCTGGTTACTGGTGGGATTTTCATTACAGTACTGTACCCTACTGTGAATAAAAACAGAACTGTATGTAGACCTACATGTTGCCTGTAGGCTGTAGCCTACTGTCACGTTTCATTTCTTTGTTACTCTAATGTCGAGCGCAAAAACGCAAACGAGTCTGCTGCGCGAGAGCTGCATTCCTTGGTAGCCAGAAAGCGCGTCAGCAATCTGAAGCAGCATCAAGTCATTTTTTGTTCCCAGTTAATGGACTTCAGGAACACAGACGTGTTGTGGGCATGTAGATTAGCCTAATAGACCTACTGTATTTGTTAAATAATAGCCTACAGCCCACGTTAGCCTACATCGGTTGACTTAGAGACACGACAACTTCTGTCATTTCATTTATTTATTTATTGATTATCATTTGCTCTAATTGTTCTAATGTTGGGTTGTTTTTAGGCTATACCATGTTGTTCTGCGAATACAGTAGCCTATCGATGCAGCGTACGCCTCATTTGAGAATAAAGTACTGTATTTGATCAAAGCACGCACTCAAGTGGAAATTCGGTTATTTTATTATAGGCTACAGTAGGTCTATTATAGGCTAGGCTATATGAGTTTAGTTGGCTATTTGATTGCAATTTTGATGCATTTTCACAAGTAATTAAGGGTATTTATCGGTCTATTAAGAGTCTATATGAAACAAGTATACCACTTATTGAATTTGGTGCATTTTAACATAAGTTTCAGTCATCCGGACATTTCAGAGATACGAACGACCTTCGGTCCCGTTGGGTTCGGATAAGTGGGGTCCTACTGTAGCCTA
>NC_140239.1:14250949-14280949 GCF_949987555.1 Borostomias antarcticus | reverse complement strand
TGATGAAGGGTGAGAGGGTCTGATGAAGAGTGAGAGGGTCTGATGAAGGGTGAGAGGGTCTGATGAAGAGTGAGAGGGTCTGATGAAGAGTGAGAGGGTCTGATGAAGGGTGAGAGGGTCTGATGAAGAGTGAGAGGGTCTGATGAAGGGTGAGAGGGTCTGATGAAGGGTGAGAGGGTCTGATGAAGGGTGAGAGGGTCTGATGAAGGGTGAGAGGGTCTGATGAAGGTTGAGAGGGCGGAACACTGGCTTTGTTTGGACGGACAAATAACCTGGTGAAATCAAGGCTCTGTCCTTCTGCTTTTTAAGTTGGTGAATTACCTGAACACTGATGGTGAATTACCTGAACACTGGGTTGTGTGTGGCTGATCCGTGTGGTTTGCGTGTGGCTGATCCGTGTGGTTTGCGTGTTCTGATCCGTGTGGGTTGTGTGTTCTGATCCGTGTGGGTTATGTGTGGCTGATCCGTGTGGGTTGTGTGTTCTGATCCGTGTGGGTGGCGTGTGGCTGATCCGTGTGGGTTGTGTGTTCTGATCCGTGTGGGTTGTGTGTTCTGATCCGTGTGGGTGGCGTGTGGCTGATCCGTGTGGGTTGTGTGTTCTGATCCGTGTGGGTTGTGTGTGTTCTGATCTGTGTGGGTTGTGTGTTCTGATCCGTGTGGGTTGCTTGTGTTCTGATCTGTGTGGGTTGCATGTGTTCTGATCCGTGTGGGTTGCGTGTGCTCTGCGTGTTGCAGATCCTGGATGAGATTGCGGAACACGGGATCAGGATCTACCAGCTACCTGACGCTGACTCTGACGAAGACGAGGAGTTCAAGGAGCAGACCAGAGTTCTGAAGGTGAGACACACACCACACACACACACACACACACACACACACACACACACACACACACACACGTCACATACATACACAAACACACACACACACGCCACATACATACACACACACACGTCACATACATACACACACACACACACACACCACACATGCACACACTCACGCGCACACACACCCACGTCACATACATATACACACGTCACATTTCACACAAACACTCTCACACACACCACACACACACACGCACACACACACCACACACACACACACACACACACATACACACACGTCACATACATACATACACACACACACACACACCACACACGCACACACTCACGCACACACACACACGTTACATACATATACACACGTCACATACACACAAACACTCTCACACACACCACACACACACACACACACACACACACACACACACACACACACACACACATACATACACACACACACACAGTATAGTGCATGGCAGCTGCCACCATTGGTGTGTGAATGCATGTGTGAATGGGTGAATGAGAGGCCATTGTAAAGCGCTTTGAATAAAAGCTCTTTATAAGAGCAGTCCATTTACCACTCCCCCTCCCCCCTCTATCTCTCCATCCCCCTCCCTCCTCCTTCCTCTATCTCTCCATCCCCCCTCCCCCCTCTATCTCTCCATCCCCCCTTCCCCCTCCTCCCTCCATCACCATCAGTCTCTCCATCCCCCTCCTCCCTCTATCTCTCCATCCCCCTCCTCCCTCTATCTCTCCATCCCCCCTCCTCCCTCTATCTCTCCATCCCCCTCCTCCCTCTATCTCTCCATCCCCCCTCCTCCCTCTATCTCTCCATCCCCCCTCCCCCCTCTATCTCTCCATCCCCCCTCCTCCCTCTATCTCTCCATCCCCCCTCCCCCCTCTATCTCTCCATCCCCCCTCCTCCCTCTCTCTCTATCCCCCCTCCCCACTCTATCTCTCCATCCCCCCTCCCCCCTCTATCTCTCCATCCCCCCTCCTCCCTCTATCTCTCTGTAGCGCACACCCCCCCAACTCTGGGTTTATAGATGCCGTGATCGGAATAGATGAGGAAGGTGAGGCTATGGGTTCATGTACTACTTATTTTGTATGACAGTATAACTAGTCTTCGTCAGAGGACCCACACGACACTTCCTGGTCATCGTGGGGTCTGTCTGACCTTGTTCTTCAGTCCAGTTCCACACACACTCTCCTCTGAGTTATGCCAAAACCCGACTGACTAACGAAACAGTGCAGCTACAAACCGTTAACTGCAACCAAACTAAGCGCTAGCTAAACAAGGGTTAGCTAGCTAGCACTAGCATCAGTCCTTACGGTAGCTAGTTAGCCCTACAATAATATATATACGAACTCGATGGGAACCAAATAACCCTTATTTTCCTAACCCCTCACGACTTGGGTTTAATGTCCAACAAAATAATGTGCTAGACGTAGCGAGGTAGTTGGGTCAAACATTACTTTTACACGTTTCTCTATTTTCCCCAAGAACACTTGATAACCGTCTCTCACCCTCTCGCTACTTCCTCCGTGCCTCCGACCCCCCTTCTCCCAGTCCCTCCCCCACCCATTTCCCATAGGGAGAGACAGATTTGGATACTCAGTACCAATCACAATATTAGAGAGTAAATAAGCTCGATCAAATGTATTTATCAACGTTATTCAACTGAGTAAGTTAAACTGCTTAGTCTAAACACAGCCAGAGTGATCACCTGGGGCTACATCTCCATCCCCCCTCCCCCCTCCTCCCTCTATCTCTCCATCCCCCCTCCCCCCTCCTCCCTCTATCTCTTCATCAGTCTCTCCCCCCTGCCCCCCCCTCATCTCATCCTCACCATGTCTTCTCCTCCCCCCCCAGGCCAGTATCCCCTTCGCTGTGATTGGCTCCAACCAGCTGATCGAGGTGAAGGGGAAGAAGATCCGCGGCCGTCTGTACCCCTGGGGCGTGGTGGAGGTGGAGAACCCCGAGCACAACGACTTCCTCAAGCTGCGCACCATGCTCGTGTGAGTCACCACGGCAACACTCAGGGGGGATTGTGGGTAGTGTAGTTTTTCAGATAGAAAAGCCAAGGGAGTGGGTACACTGACCTATAGGTGTCAACAATTACTGTGTGTGTCTGTGTCTGTGTCTGTGTCTGTGTCTGTGTCTGTGTGTGTGTGTGTGTGTGTGTGTGTGTGTGTGTGTGTGTGTGTGTGTGTGTGTGTGAACACTGTAGTTTGACAGTGAATTGATGCATTGATGAACCTTTCCTTCAGATGTAAGACGCTCCCTCTCTTCATAGCGCTGGTTCGTAGCGGTTTAGCTGAGCTGTAGCGCCACCTGGTGTTTGAGGGGGGGAGTGTGTGTGTTTATAGGACCCACATGCTGTAGCGCCACCTGGTGTTTGAGAAGGGGAGTGTGTGTGTTTATAGGACCCACATGCTGTAGCGCCACCTGGTGTTTGAGGGGGGGAATGTGTGTGTTTATAGGACCCACATGCTGTAGCGCCACCTGGTGTTTGAGGAGGGGAGTGTGTGTGTTTATAGGACCCACATGCTGTAGCGCCACCTGGTGTTTGAGAAGGGGAGTGTGTGTGTTTATAGGACCCACATGCTGTAGCGCCACCTGGTGTTTGAGGAGGGGAGTGTGTGTGTTTATAGGACCCACATGCTGTAGCGCCACCTGGTGTTTGAGGGGGGGAGTGTGTGTGTTTATAGGACCCACATGCAGGACCTGCAGGAGGTGACTCAGGACCTGCACTACGAGAACTTCCGCTCAGAGAGACTGAAGAAAGCTGGCAGGTGAGAGAAACACACACACACACACAGACACACACACACAGACACACACATACACACACACATGCACACACACACATACACACACACACACACACACACATACACACATACACACACAGACAGACAGACACACACACACACACACCCAGCGGTTGTGCTGACCCGTGTCCCCCTGTGTGTCCTGCAGGGACGTGGAGGACGAAGTTATGGACAAGGACCAGATCCTGCTGCAGAAGGAGATGGAGGTACGGAGATGGACGACCATATAAGGACTGTTCCTACGACCATATAAGGACTGTTCCTACCAAAGATACTCTAAAATCACAAGATGTTTAGTCACAGAAAGAAACTTGCTGATGTTTCTTCCAGGGGGACCGACAAGTCTCGGCTCTAAACCATCCCTGTGGCTACCCTGAAACACACACACACACACACACACCAGGAGGATAGAATCACAATATCCCAATATACCATAATGAGACAATAGAACTAAAATATCCCAGTGTACCATAACGGAGACGATAGTTCAGCCCCTCCCCTCTCCGGCGGCCATGTTTAGATAGTTTACCCTGGGGGGAAGTGGTGGAGCCAGCCAGCACCAAGAGCTCATTAACGACCCCTCACTTCCTGATCCTCCTTGATTGGCCCCGGTCTGTGTTGCCAGGGGCGACGTATAGCAGGGGACCGCCGGGGCGCGGTGCAGTCAAAGGTGTTGGTAAACACGCCCGTGCCTGAACACAGGATGTGACATCACGCTTCCTGTTTGCATGGCCTGGCCTGGTTCTCTGGTGGGAAGGGGAGTGGTCTGTGTGATGTATAGAGGGCGGGGTGTCGGTGTCCTTACAGGGGGTCACACAGAAGGTGGACTCACCAGTCTCTAAACGCTGCGCTCAACTAGAGACTGAGGACGTTCGTCCAGGTTTGAGTCAGTCTCTAAACGCTGCTCAACTAGAGACTGAGGACGTTCGTCCAGGTTTGACTCAGTCTCTAAACGCTGCTCAACTAGAGACTGAGGACGTTCGTCCAGGTTTGACTCAGTCTCTAAACGCTGCTCAAATAGAGACTGAGGACGTTCGTCCAGGTTTGAGTCAGTCTCTAAACGCTGCTCAAATAGAGACTGAGGACGTTCGTCCAGGTTTCGTTGCTAAAAGTGGGTGGAAACAATTGGAGAGATTGAACGAAAAACATTGCCGAACCAATCCAGCGTCTTTAGGGCGGTCCTTCCTAAAGGGGCGGCGAATGTTTTATTTTGTTTTTATTCTCTTCTCCAGTTTGTTTGGAGGAGATCATTCCCAGTAAGGCACAAGGCGGGTCCTTCACCCTATTGGAGATGTAGTCAGTAGCTCTGATTGGTTGGCTGTTCTAGTGAGGATTTTCAACGGAGACGTCTCCAGACTTCCAGAGGCGTAGATCCCCAGGGTCTGGCATGGAGAGACTCCGCACGCAACCTGATACTTTGATTGATTGATTGATTGATTACTTTATTGATCCGAGGAGGAGGAAATTATAATAGTCAGCACCGCATAAAATACAAAAAATACAACAAAAAAACACTTACGAAGTGCAACATACACACACACACACACACACACACACACCAGACATTTACATTCCCAAGTCGCATTCCTCTGTTGCATCAAGTACAGTCGCTAAAACAACAATCTGCAATATAGGAAATAAAAAACAGTGGCCTACATCCCGCCCATGTGTACTGTTAAGTAGCCCTAATGGCCGTAGGCACAAAGGGTTTCCTAAAGCGTTCAGTAGAGCACTTTGGCAATAGCAGCCGGTCACTAAACGAGCTCCTCAGACCTCTGAACACACCGTGCAGAGGATGGTCCTCATGGTCAAGTATGGCCTTCAGCCTTCTCCTGGTTCTGACTTCCATGATATTCTCAGGAAGATCTGGTAGGTAACCAACAATGGATCCGGCCTCAGATCCATTTCTGTCTAGAATCACACGTTCAGCTCAACTGTCTATTAAATGAATGGAAGGAATTTAAACATGTAGGCTCTGCTCAGGGAATGTGAGCACTAGATAAACATGACAGCATCACATGACAGCATCACATGACAGCATCACATGACTACAACTATCAGGGAGCATGACATGTCCTCTACTATGCCCTTATATATGCTTCTATACTACTATAAAACTGCATGGCAATAAATCTAATTGTGCTATATGTACTATATGCCCTGTCCAGCTGTGTGTTACCCAGCCTTCCTGCTCAGTGACCGGTGGGGTTTGATCATGAGCTGATGGTCAACCAGGCCGTGATTCATCTCTTCAGATCAGAGTGTGTGTAGTAATAGAGAGTCATTCTCTAGCGGCGTCTGAGTCCTGAGTCTAGCGGCTGTGTGTGTGTGAGGAGAGGAATGTATGTGTGTGACCCCGTCCCAAGCTGCTTTGCAGCAGGAATGCAGGTTATGGGAGGGAGGGCACCGTTCCTGCCGCAAAGCATCTTGGGATGCCAGAGCGGCTTAGCAGTGTACTCAGCATGATACACACATTCCTCAATCTGACAAACACACACACACAACACTACACACACACAACACTACACACACACACACACAACACTACACACACACATACAACACTATGCGGCTGCTAGCTGCTACTGAGGTCTAGAGAGATCCTTGATCAGTCACACGCCAGCCAGAGAAGGGAATGAACAGGCTTCTGTTTGACCAGTCAGGGGCGTCCAGCGTTCTCACAGCAGTTCCATCTTCAGCCACTAGAGGGAGATGTTCCCCAGAGCAGGCAGGTCATGCTCAGTTCTGGCTGCTGGTTCTATAGTTAGGAAGCAGATATTCTCATGATACTCAACCCACTTATCTGTGCTTTCCCTTCTCTCCCTCCCTCTCTCTCTCTCTCCCTCTCTCCCTCCCCCTCTCCCTCCCCCTCTCTCTCTCTCCCTCTCCCTCTCTCTCTCTCTCTCTCCCTCTCTCTCTCCCCCTCTCTCTCTCTCCCTCCCCCTCTCTCTCTCTCCCTCTCTCCCTCCCTATCTCCCTCTCTCCCTCCCCCTCTCTCTCCCTCCCCCTCTCTCTCTCCCTCTCTCTCTCCCTCCTTCTCTCTCTCTCTCTCTCCCTCCCCCAGCTGAGACGCATGCAGGAGATGATCGCTCAGATGCAGGCGCAGATGAAGATGAAGGGGGATGAGTGAAGAGAGCGTGAGGGAGGGAGGGAGGGAGGGATGGAGGGATGAGAGGAGGAGTGGAGGGAGGCTTCTGACCCCACCCCTCCTCCCCTCCAGTCACAGAACCAGGTGAGTCTGGTCAAACTGCTTTCATCATGAGACCAACTCTCACATCTCTCAGCGCAGAGTGTGGGAGGGGAACCCATAGCCATTGGTCAGGGAGGGGAACCCATAGCCACTGGTCAGGGAGGGGAACCCATAGCTACTGGTCAGGGAGGGGAACCCATAGCCACTGGTCAGGGAGGGGAACCCATAGCCACTGGTCAGGGAGGGGAACCCATATCCACTGGTCAGGGAGGGGAACCCATAGCCATTGGTCAGGGAGGGGAACCCATAGCCACTGGTCAGGGAGGGGAACCCATAGCTACTGGTCAGGGAGGGGAACCCATAGCCACTGGTCAGGGAGGGGAACCCATAGCCACTGGTCAGGGAGGGGAACCCATATCCACTGGTCAGGTGCAGCACACTGGATGATCTGGGGGTTTGGACCAAAGTTAACCTTGTTTTCTTCCTTCTTCTATTCTGGGATGAAGAACTCTCTTCTCTCCTCCACACCCCCTCCTCTCCTCCACCTTCTCTCCTGCACCCCCTCCTCTCTTCCACCCCCTCTCCTCCACCTCCTCCTCTCTCCTCCCCCTCCCCTCCACCCCCTCCTCTCCTCCACCTCCTCTCCTGCACCTCGTCTCCGGCACCTTCTCCTCTCCTCCACCCCCTCTCCTCCTCCTCCTCCTCCTCCTCTCCTCCTCCCCCTCCTCCTCTCCTCCACCTCCTCCTCTCCTCCTCCTCTCTCCTCCCCCCACCTGTTCTTCTCCAGCTCTTCACAGGTCCCATCATCATCCTCATCTTCTTCGTACCCCTGGACACACCCCCTTACTTCATTCAGTCAGTCAGTCAACCAATCAACCAATCATCCAATCAACCAATCAACCAATCAAGAAGTCAGTCAGTCAGTCATCATTACCTTATTGGATGGCTTCCACAGTGACATCACATCTTCCAACATGGCTCCTCTTTCCTGTCTACAGTGATTCTTCACTTCCTGTTTAGGGGTCAAATTCAAGCTGTTATCTTAACAAACATGTGTTACTGAGGTTGTTTTTTTTTCTAATGTCAAGTTATAGGATAATGTCATGTTAAGGTTGTGATTTGTAACATGAAGGGTTTGATTTGGGTAATGCGTAAATGAAAGCATGATATTCCTGAAGCTGTTTAATAATCCTGATGTCCTGTGTGTTAGTTGTTCTGTCTTCTATACAGCAGATCTCTCACTGTAAGGAGAAGGAGATTGAACACTTCTCTGAGGTCAGACAATACCAGAACATCTCAATATTTACAGTCATATTGGACCATTTTTGTAGTAGCCGGTCCCTGGCTCCATTCAGGTCTTTTCAGATCTGGCTTCAGCTGCAGTTATAGGGGTGTCCATTAGGTGGCGCAATCTACTATGAGCACCGTACCTGACAAAGCATGATGGGTTTAAAAGAAAAGTTGAGAGTTGGAAGTCCCTCCCCATTTTTTTATTCACATAAAAAGCTTTTTTGATCTATAGTCAAACCAATAGTATACATTTCAAACATTCAACTTGTAACAGCCTTCTGGTTTCTTATGGCATATCTCTATAGGGAGACCTGGATGCAGATAGTCCATCTCTCACCTGGGCTGAGGTCCCTGTAGAGACCCTCAGTAGAGATAGTTAGTTGCATCTCTGTGACGCCAGCAGTGTGATGATTTCACCACCAGAGGCGTGCACATTGGAGGGGAGCTGTGTTTCCTGTAGAATGCAGGTCTCTGGTCTCTCTGTCTGTCCTTGTCCAGAGCCGGGCAGCAGAGTGATAACACAAATATGTGTCCTTGCAGGGCGTTGAGCTGTAGAACAACTGGCCTCTATCTGTCTATCTGAATGATTAATACGCAGGGTTCTGGTTTGGAGCTGTGTCTAGACAGGAGGTAGTTGGGGGGCTGGGGGGTAATTGTGGGAGGTTATGGAGTTAGGGGAGGGGGGTGGGGGGGGTAGGTTATCCAGCTGGTATGATATGTTAATAAGTGATCAGGTTCATGTCTTCATCAATAATGGTTTTAGTTTTAAATTGTCTACAGCTTCACCATCATTGTTTCTCCTGATGAAAACTTGTACAAAACATGTGTCCTCAATCTATATGTCACAGGTGTGTCCTTCCCTAATACATCCTGGTCCTTCTCTAATACATCCTGGTCCTTCCCTAATACATCCTGGTCCTTCTCTAATACATCCTGGTCCTTCTCTAATACATCCTTGTCCTTCTCTAATACATCCTGGTCCTTCTCTAATACATCCTGGTCCTTCCCTAATACATCCTGGTCCTTCTCTAATACATACTGGTCCTTCTCTAATACATCCTGGTCCTTCTCTAATACATCCTTGTCCTTCTCTAATACATCCTGGTCCTTCTCTAATACATCCTTGTCCTTCTCTAATACATCCTGGTCCTTCTCTAATACATCCTGGTCCTTCTCTAATACATCCTGGTCCTTCTCTAATACACCCTGGTCCTTCTCTAATACATCCTGGTCCTTCTCTAATACATCCTTGTCCTTCTCTAATACATCCTGGTCCTTCTCTAATACATCCTGGTCCTTCTCTAATACATCCTGGTCCTTCTCTAATACATCCTGGTCCTTCTCTAATACATCCTGGTCCTTCTCTAATACATCCTGGTCCTTCTCTAATACATCCTTGTCCTTCTCTAATACATCCTGGTCCTTCTCTAATACATCCTGGTCCTTCCCTAATACATCCCTGGTCCTTCCCAATCTCACTCTGCCATCGATTCCGTCTTAAAGGAGCACAGTCATGCTTGTTTAAGTGAATATTATTTGCATTAAATGCTTGAATTCTGTGTGTGGGCCTTTTATAACCACGTCAGCGTAGCTGTTTCCCTTTATTGAAGACGCAGTCACAGAACTAGCAGAATAACTTCAAGGGTAAAGCAGTCCAGTGACATCACACTGAGCCCCTCTGATCTCATCAACACCACAGTCTTGTGCTTATCCAGGGGTTCTTTGTGTCTGTTTTTAATTTCATGTCATTGTTTTATGCTTTTTCTGTTGTCTGTCTCAGTTGTTGTTGTTGTTGTTGTTGTGATTGATTGACCATCTCTATGCAAGACAACCTGCTCTTTATCTAATCAAGACTGCTCATTCTAGCCAGTCTGTGCTCAGTAATGTCATGCATGGACTTTTCAGTGTTATCATGCGTTTCGCATTGACATTGTTGGGTTTGACATGACTGTCCTATCTCCCTCTCTCTCTCTCTCTCTCTCTCTCTCTCTCTCTCTCTCTCTCTGTGTTTCTCTCTCCTTCTCTCTGTTTCTCTCTCTCTCCCTCTCTCTGTTTCTCTCTCTCTCTCTCTCTATCTCTCTGTTTCTCTCTCTCTCTCTCTCCCTCCCTCTCTCTCCCTCCCTCTCTCTCTCTGTTTCTCTCTTGTTGTGTTTTCCCACGTTGTTATGGCTGTTTCAGACTCAAGGCAGGCAGTATTTTAACCCTAAACTGTACGTCAGTAGATATACCTTTGTTTTTCTATTCCTTTTTCACAAATAAAAGTTTCACCTAGTGAAAGTGTGGTGATTGTTGTTTATTGAGGGTGTCTTACTCTATGTGCTTATGAAACCGCGGGTAGGGTTGGGGTTATGATAGACTGACTCTGTAGTCTAAATGCCACCTCTCTGGACACTTTCAAATCCATCCTCAAAAATCATTCTTTGTCAATTGTTAATTTCCTGATATGTTTGTAAAGCGACCTTGGATCCCATGACAGGCGCTATATAAAATAAAGTTATTAGGGCCCGAGCACTGGCGGTGCGAGGCCCTATTGAAATTCGAAGGATTATTAGGGCCCGAGCACTGGCTGTGCGAGGCCCTATTGAAACTCGAAGGATTATTATTATTCTTCTCCTTCTCCTTCTCCTTCTCCTTCTCCTTTACTCCAAACAAATGCCTTTTAGGCGGCCTGAACATCGATGAAAACGGATGAAACTTTGCAGATACGTCAGTCCCGGTGAAAAATTTGATAATTCATGGGTGACGGAAATAGGCGTGGCATAACGGCTCAAGAGCGCCCCCTGGAAAATCTAAAATGGCGAGCCCCACCTTTCAGTTTGATGTAGGCGAATGAAATTCGGAGGGCATATGTAGTTCATCGAGACGCACTAAAATGTCTCTTGGAGCTATACCCAACATGCAACAGGAAGTCCACCATTTTGCTCTTAATGTGCCATTTTCCCTTGTTTTTACCATTTCCATGCCTCGTACTTTGACGAACTCCTCCTACAGATTTCATCTGATCAACTTCATGTTCGGTCAGCTTCATCTTGAGACCTTTGTGATCAAAAGTTATCAAAAAAATTGAGTTTTCACCAAACAACCTTGCCTTGGCGCCCCGCCAAAGTTTGTCATTTCGCCATAAAACACGAAGTCCTCATAACTCCTACATACATTATCCGATTTGTCCGATATTTCTCACGCTTCATGACGGTTCTGTCCTGAACACATCTATGTGTCAGTATTGCGTCATACTTATAGCGCCACCTATTGGTGAAACAGTACGTCCTCATAACTCCTCCATACATTATCCAATTTGTCCGATATATCTCACGCTTCATGACGGTTCTGTCCTGAACAAATCTATGTGTCAGTATTGCGTCATACTTATAGCGCCACCTATTGGTGAAACAGGAAGTCCTCATAACTCCTCCATACATTATCCAATTTGTCCCATATATCTCACGCTTCATGACGGTTCTGTCCTGAACACATCTATGTGTCAGTATTGCGTCATACTTATAGCGCCACCTATTGGTGAAACAGGAAGTCCTCATAACTCCTCCATACATTATCCAATTTGTCCCATATATCTCACGCTTCATGACGGTTCTGTCCTGAACACATCTATGTGTCAGTATTGCGTCATACTTATAGCGCCACCTATTGGTGAAACAGGAAGTCCTCATAACTCCTCCATACATTATCCGATTTGTCCGATTTATCTCACGCTTCATGACGGTTCTGTCCTGAACACATCTATGTGTCAGTATTGCGTCATACTTATAGCGCCACCTATTGGTGAAACAGGAAGTCCTCATAACTCCTGCATACATCATCCGATTTGCACCAAATTGCTGACGCTTCATGAAGGTCACCTTCTGAACACATCTATGCGTCGGTATTGAGTTACACTTACAGCGCCACCTACTGGTGAAACAGGAAGTACTCATAACTCCTACATACATTATCCGATTTACTCCAAATTGCTCATGCTTGATGAAGGTCGCATCTTGAACACATCTGTAGGTCAGTATTGCGTCATACCTACAGCGCCACCTACTGCTTACAGGAAGTCCTCATAACTCCTACATACTTTGTCCGATTTACACAACATTTCTCACGCTTCATGAAGGTACTGTCCTGAACACATCTATGCGTCGGTATTGAGTCACGCTTAGAGCGCCACCTACTGGTGACAGGAAGTTTCTGTCAGTAGTGGACACCGAAATAGCACACCCTTTAACGGCGCCACACCCCGACCCGCGTGGGGTGCGAGGGCCCGCTCACTGCTGCTCGCAGCACTAGTTATTATTCTCCTTCTCCTTCTTCCAAAACAAATGCCTTTTTGGCGGTCTAAACATCGATGAAAACGGATGAAACTTTGCAGATACGTCAGTCCCGGTGAAAAATTTGATAATTCATGGGTGACGGAAATGGGCGTGGCAAAACGGCTCAAGAGCGCCCCCTGGAAAATTTAAAATGGCGAGCCCCACCTTTCAGTTTGATGTAGGCGAACAAAATTCGGTGGGCTTATGTAGTTCATCGAGACACACTAAAATGTCTCTTGGAGCTATACCCAACATGCAACAGGAAGGCCGCCATTTTGCTTTTAATGTGCAATTTTGTCCTTGTTTTGACCGTTTCCATGCCTCGTACTTCGACGAACTCCTCCTACAGATTTCATCCGATCGACTTCATATCGGGTCAGCTTCATCTTAAGACCTTTGTGATCAAAGGTTATCAAAAAAATTTAGTTTTCACCAAACACCCTTGCCGCGGCGCCCCGCCAAAGTTTGACATTTCGCCATAAAACACGAAGTCCTCACAACTCCTCCATACATTATCCGATTTGTCCGATATATCTCACGCTTCATCACGGTTCTGTCCTGAACACATCTATGTGTCAGTATTGCGTCATACTTATAGCGCCACCTATTGGTGAAACAGGAAGTCCTCATAACTCCTCCATACATTATCCAATTTGTCCGATATATCTCACGCTTCATGACGGTTCTGTCCTGAACACATCTATGTTTCAGTATTGCGTCATACTTATAGCGCCACCTATTGGTGAAACAGGAAGTCCTCATAACTCCTCCATACATTATCCAATTTGTCCGATATAGCTCACGCTTCATGACGGTTCTGTCCTGAACACATCTATGTGTCAGTATTGCGCCACCTATTGGTGAAACAGGAAGTCCTCATAACTCCTGCATACATTATCCAATTAGTCCGATATATCTCACGCTTCATGAAGGTTCTGTCCTGAACACATCTGTGTCAGTATTGCGTCATACTTATAGCGCCACCTATTGGTAAAAGAGGAAGTCCTCATAACTCCTGCATACATCATCCGATTTGCACCAAATTGCTGACGCTTCATGAAGGTCACCTTCTGAACACATCTATGCGTCGGTATTGAGTTACACTTACAGCGCCACCTACTGGTGAAACAGGAAGTACTCATAACTCCTACATACATTATCCGATTTACTCCAAATTGCTCATGCTTGATGAAGGTCGCATCTTGAACACATCTGTAGGTCAGTATTGCGTCATACCTACAGCGCCACCTACTGCTTACAGGAAGTCCTCATAACTCCTACATACTTTGTCCGATTTACACAACATTTCTCACGCTTCATCAAGGTACTGTCCTGAACACATCTATGCGTCGGTATTGAGTCACGCTTAGAGCGCCACCTACTGGTGACAGGAAGTTTCTGTCAGTACTGGACACCGAAATAGCACACCCTCTAACGGCGCCACACCCCGACCCGCGTGGGGTGCGAGGGCCCGCTCACTGCTGCTCGCAGCACTAGTTAGGGCCCGAGCACTGGTGGTGCGAGGCCCTATTGAAACTCGAAGGATTATTATTAGGGCCCGAGCACTGGCTGTGTGAGGCCCTATTGAAACTCGAAGGATTATTATTATTCTTCTCCTTCTCCTTCTCCTTCTCCTTTACTCCAAACAAATGCCTTTTAGGCGGCCTGAACATCAATGAAAACGGATGAAACTTTGCAGATACGTCAGTCCCGGTGAAAAATTTGATAATTCATGGGTGACGGAAATGGGCGTGGCAAAACGGCTCAAGAGCGCCCCCTGGAAAATCTAAAATGGCGAGCCCCACCTTTCAGTTTGATGTAGGCGAATGAAATTCGGAGGGCATATGTAGTTCATCGAGACGCACTAAAATGTCTCTTGGAGCTATACCCAACATGCAACAGTAAGGCCGCCATTTTGCTTTTAATGTGCCATTTTGTCCTTGTTTTGACCATTTCCATGCCTCGTACTTCGACGAACTCCTCCTACAGATTTCATCCGATCAACTTCATATCGGGTCAGCTTCATCTTAAGGCCTTTGTGATCAAAAGTTATCAAAAAAATTGAGTTTTCACCAAACACCCTTGCCGTGGCGCCCCGCCAAAGTTTGACATTTCGCCATAAAACACGAAGTCCTCATAACTCCTCCATACATTATCCAATTTGTCCGATATATCTCACGCTTCATGACGGTTCTGTCCTGAACACATCTATGTGTCAGTATTGCGTCATACTTATAGCGCCACCTATTGGTGAAACAGGAAGTCCTCATAACTCCTCCATACATTATCCAATTTGTCCGATATATCTCACGCTTCATGACGGTTCTGTCCTGAACACATCTATGTGTCAGTATTGCGTCATACTTATAGCGCCACCTATTGGTGAAACAGGAAGTCCTCATAACTCCTCCATACATTATCCAATTTGTCCGATATATCTCACGCTTCATGACGGTTCTGTCCTGAACACATCTATGTGTCAGTATTGCGTCATACTTATAGCGCCACCTATTGGTGAAACAGGAAGTCCTCATAACTCCTCCATACATTATCCAATTTGTCCGATATATCTCACGCTTCATGACGGATCTGTCCTGAACACATCTATGTGTCAGTATTGCGTCATACTTATAGCGCCACCTATTGGTGAAACAGGAAGTCCTCATAACTCCTCCATACATTATCCAATTTGTCCGATATATCTCACGCTTCATGACGGTTCTGTCCTGAACACATCTTTGTGTCAGTATTGCATCATACTTATAGCGCCACCTATTGGTGAAACAGGAAGTGCTCATAACTCCTACATACATTATCCGATTTGCACCAAATTGCTGTCGATTCATGAAGGTCGCATTCTGAACACATCTATGCGTCGGTATTGAGTCACACTTAGAGCGCCACCTACTGGTGAAACAGGAAGTCCTCATAACTCCTACATACGTTATCCGATTTACTCAACATTTCTCACGCTTCATCAAGGTACCGTCCTGAACACATTTATGCTTCGGTATTGAGTCACGCCTAGAGCGCCACCTACTGGTGACAGGAAGTTTCTCTCAGTACTGCACACCGAAATAGCACACCCTTTAACGGCACCACACCCCGACGCGCGTGGGGTGCGAGGGCCCGCTCACTGCTGCTCGCAGCACTAGTTATTATTCTTCTTTACTCCAAACAAATGCCTTTTAGGCGGCCTGAACATCGATGAAAACGGATGAAACTTTGCAGATACGTCAGTCCCGGTGAAAAATTTTCTAATTCATGGGTGACGGAAATGGGCGTGGCAAAACGGCTCAAGAGCGCCCCCTGGAAAATCTAAAATGGCGAGCCCCACCTTTCAGTTTGATGTAGGCGAACGAAATTCGGAGGGCATATGTAGTTCATCGAGACGCACTAAAATGTCTCTTGGAGCTATACCCAACATGCAACAGGAAGGCCGCCATTTTGCTTTTAATGTGCCATTTTGTCCTTGTTTTGACCATTTCCATGCCTCGTACTTCGACGAACTCCTCCTACAGATTTCATCCGATCAACTTCATATCGGGTCAGCTTCATCTTAAGACCTTTGTGATCAAAAGTTATCAAAAAAATTGAGTTTTCACCAAACACCCTTGCCGTGGCGCCCCGCCAAAGTTTGACATTTCGCCATAAAACACGAAGTCCTCATAACTCCTCCATACATTATCCAATTTGTCCGATATATCTCACGCTTCATGAAGGTTCTGTCCTGAACACATCTCTGTGTCAGTATTGCGTCATACTTATAGCGCCACCTATTGGTGAAACAGGAAGTCCTCATAACTCCTCCATACATTATCCAATTTATCCGATATAGCTCACGCTTCATGACGGTTCTGTCCTGAACACATCTATGTGTCAGTATTGCGTCATACTTATAGCGCCACCTATTGGTGAAACAGGAAGTCCTCATAACTCCTCCATACATTATCCAATTTGTCCGATATATCTCACGCTTCATGACGGTTCGGTCCTGAACAGATCTATGTGTCCGTATTGTGTCATACTTATAGCGCCACCTATTGGTGAAACAGGAAGTCCTCATAACTCCTGCATACATCATCCGATTTGCACCAAATTGCTGACGCTTCATGAAGGTCACCTTCTGAACACATCTATGCGTCGGTATTGAGTTACACTTACAGCGCCACCTACTGGTGAAACAGGAAGTACTCATAACTCCTACATACATTATCCGATTTACTCCAAATTGCTCATGCTTGATGAAGGTCGCATCTTGAACACATCTGTAGGTCAGTATTGCGTCATACCTACAGCGCCACCTACTGCTTACAGGAAGTCCTCATAACTCCTACATACTTTGTCCGATTTACACAACATTTCTCACGCTTCATCAAGGTACTGTCCTGAACACATCTATGCGTCGGTATTGAGTCACGCTTAGAGTGCCACCTACTGGTGACAGGAAGTTTCTGTCAGTACTGGACACCGAAATAGCACACCCTTTAACGGCGCCACACCCCGACCCGCGTGGGGTGCGAGGGCCCGCTCACTGCTGCTCGCAGCACTAGTTATTATTAGGGCCCGAGCACTGGCGGTGCGAGGCCCTATTGAAACTCGAAGGATTATTATTCTTCTCCTTCTCCTTCTTCTCCTTCTTTACTCCAAACAAATGCCTTTTAGGCGGCCTGAACATCGATGAAAACGGATGAAACTTTGCAGATACGTCAGTCCCGGTGAAAAATTTGATAATTCATGGGTGACGGAAATGGGCGTGGCAAAACGGCTCAAGAGCGCCCCCTGGAAAATCTAAAATGGCGAGCCCCACCTTTCAGTTTGATGTAGGCGAACGAAATTCGGAGGGCATATGTAGTTCATCGAGACGCACTAAAATGTCTCTTGGAGCTATACCCAACATGCAACAGGAAGGCCGCCATTTTGCTTTTAATGTGCCATTTTGTCCTTGTTTTGACCATTTCCATGCCTCGTACTTCGATGAACTCCTCCTACAGATTTCATCCGATCAACTTCATATCGGGTCAGCTTCATCTTAAGACCTTTGTGATCAAAAGTTATCAAAAAAATTGAGTTTTCACCAAACACCCTTGCCGTGGCGCCCCGCCAAAGTTTGACATTTCGCCATAAAACACGAAGTCCTCATAACTCCTACATACATTATCCAATTTGTCCGATATATCTCACGCTTCATGACGGTTCTGTCCTGAACACATCTATGTGTCAGTATTGCGTCATACTTATAGCGCCACCTATTGGTGAAACAGGAAGTCCTCATAACTCCTGCATACATCATCCGATTTGCACCAAATTGATGACGCTTCATAAAGGTCACCTTCTGAACACATCTATGCGTCGGTATTGAGTTACACTTACAGCGCCACCTACTGGTGAAACAGGAAGTACTCATAACTCCTACATACATTATCCGATTTACTCCAAATTGCTCATGCTTGATGAAGGTCGCATCTTGAACACATCTGTAGGTCAGTATTGCGTCATACCTACAGCGCCACCTACTGCTTACAGGAAGTCCTCATAACTCCTACATACTTTGTCCGATTTACACAACATTTCTCACGCTTCATCAAGGTACCGTCCTGAACACATCTATGCGTCGGTATTGAGTCACGCTTAGAGCGCCACCTACTGGTGACTGGACGTTTCTGTCAGTACTGGACACCGAAATAGCACACCCTTTAACGGCGCCACACCCCGACCCGCGTGGGGTGCGAGGGCCCGCTCACTGCTGCTCGCAGCACTAGTTATTAGGGCCCGAGCACTGGCGGTGCGAGGCCCTATTGAAACTCGAAGGATTATTATTATTCTCCTTCTCCTTCTTTACTCCAAACAAATGCCTTTTAGGCGGCCTGAACATCGATGAAAACGGATGAAACTTTGCAGATACGTCAGTCCCGGTGAAAAATTTGATAATTCATGGGTGACGGAAATGGGCGTGGCAAAACGGCTCAAGAGCGCCCCCTGGAAAATCTAAAATGGCGAGCCCCACCTTTCAGTTTGATGTAGGCGAACGAAATTCGGTGGGCATATGTATTTCATCGAGCCACACTTAAATGTCTCTTGGAGCTATACCCAACATGCAACAGGAAGTCCGCCATTTTGCTTTTAATGTGCCATTTTGTCCTTGTTTTGACCATTTCCATGCCTCGTACTTCGACGAACTCCTCCTACAGATTTCATCCGATCAACTTCATATCGGGTCAGCTTCATCTTAAGACCTTTGTGATCAAAAGTTATCAAAAAAATTGAGTTTTCACCAAACACCCTTGCTGTGGCGCCCCGCCAAAGTTTGACATTTCGCCATAAAACACGAAGTCCTCATAACTCCTCCATACATTATCCAATTTGTCCGATATATCTCACGCTTCATGACGGTTCTGTCCTGAACACATCTATGTGTCAGTATTGCATCATACTTATAGCGCCACCTATTGGTGAAACAGGAAGTCCTCATAACTCCTCCATACATTATCCAATTCGTCCGATATATCTCACGCTTCATGACGGTTCTGTCCTGAACACATCTATGTGTCAGTATTGCGTCATACTTATAGCGCCACCTATTGGTGAAACAGGAAGTCCTCATAACTCCTCCATACATTATCCGATTTGTCCGATTTATCTCACGCTTCATGACGGTTCTGTCCTGAACACATCTATGTGTCAGTATTGCGTCATACTTATAGCGCCACCTATTGGTGAAACAGGAAGTCCTCATAACTCCTCCATACATTATCCGATTTGTACGATTTATCTCACGCTTCATGACGGTTCTGTCCTGAACACATCTATGTGTCAGTATTGCGTCATACTTATAGCGCCACCTATTGGTGAAACAGGAAGTCCTCATAACTCCTCCATACATTATCCGATTTGTCCGATTTATCTCACGCTTCATGACGGTTCTGTCCTGAACACATCTATGTGTCAGTATTGCGTCATACTTATAGCGCCACCTATTGGTGAAACAGGAAGTCCTCATAACTCCTGCATACATCATCCGATTTGCACCAAATTGCTGACGCTTCATGAAGGTCACCTTCTGAACACATCTATGCGTCGGTATTGAGTTACACTTACAGCGCCACCTACTGGTGAAACAGGAAGTACTCATAACTCCTACATACATTATCCGATTTACTCCAAATTTCTCATGCTTGATGAAGGTCGCATCTTGAACACATCTGTAGGTCAGTATTGCGTCATACCTACAGCGCCACCTACTGCTTACAGGAAGTCCTCATAACTCCTACATACTTTGTCCGATTTACACAACATTTCTCACGCTTCATCAAGGTACCGTCCTGAACACATCTATGCATCGGTATTGAGTCACGCTTAGAGCGCCACCTACTGGTGACAGGAAGTTTCTGTCAGTACTGGACACCGAAATAGCACACCCTTTAACGGCGCCACACCCCGACCCGCGTGGGGTGCGAGGGCCCGCTCACTGCTGCTCGCAGCACTAGTTAGGGCCCGAGCACTGGCGGTGCGAGGCCCTATTGAAACTCGAAGGATTATTATTCTCCTTCTTCTCCTTCTCCTTCTTCTCCTTTACTCCAAACAAATGCCTTTTAGGCGGCCTGAACATCGATGAAAACGGATGAAACTTTGCAGATACGTCAGTCCCGGTGAAAAATTTGATAATTCATGGGTGACGGAAATGGGCGTGGCAAAACGGCTCAAGAGCGCCCCCTGGAAAATCTAAAATGGCGAGCCCCACCTTTCAGTTTGATGTAGGCGAACGAAATTCGGTGGGCATATGTATTTCATCGAGCCACACTTAAATGTCTCTTGGAGCTATACCCAACATGCAACAGGAAGTCCGCCATTTTGCTTTTAATGTGCCATTTTGTCCTTGTTTTGACCATTTCCATGCCTCGTACTTCGACGAACTCCTCCTACAGATTTCATCCGATCAACTTCATATCGGGTCAGCTTCATCTTAAGACCTTTGTGATCAAAAGTTATCAAAAAAATTGAGTTTTCACCAAACACCCTTGCTGTGGCGCCCCGCCAAAGTTTGACATTTCGCCATAAAACACGAAGTCCTCATAACTCCTCCATACATTATCCAATTTGTCCGATATATCTCACGCTTCATGACGGTTCTGTCCTGAACACATCTATGTGTCAGTATTGCATCATACTTATAGCGCCACCTATTGGTGAAACAGGAAGTCCTCATAACTCCTCCATACATTATCCAATTCGTCCGATATATCTCACGCTTCATGACGGTTCTGTCCTGAACACATCTATGTGTCAGTATTGCGTCATACTTATAGCGCCACCTATTGGTATAACAGGAAGTCCTCATAACTCCTCCATACATTATCCGATTTGTCCGATACATCTCACGCTTCATGACGGTTCTGTCCTGAACACATCTATGTGTCAGTATTGCGTCATACTTATAGCGCCACCTATTGGTGAAACAGGAAGTCCTCATAACTCCTCCATACATTATCCGATTTGTCCGATTTATCTCACGCTTCATGACGGTTCTGTCCTGAACACATCTATGTGTCAGTATTGCGTCATACTTATAGCGCCACCTATTGGTGAAACAGGAAGTCCTCATAACTCCTCCATACATTATCCGATTTGTCCGATTTATCTCACGCTTCATGACGGTTCTGTCCTGAACACATCTATGTGTCAGTATTGCGTCATACTTATAGCGCCACCTATTGGTGAAACAGGAAGTCCTCATAACTCCTCCATACATTATCCGATTTGTCCGATTTATCTCACGCTTCATGACGGTTCTGTCCTGAACACATCTATGTGTCAGTATTGCGTCATACTTATAGCGCCACCTATTGGTGAAACAGGAAGTCCTCATAACTCCTGCATACATCATCCGATTTGCACCAAATTGCTGACGCTTCATGAAGGTCACCTTCTGAACACATCTATGCGTCGGTATTGAGTTACACTTACAGCGCCACCTACTGGTGAAACAGGAAGTACTCATAACTCCTACATACATTATCAGATTTACTCCAAATTTCTCATGCTTGATGAAGGTCGCATCTTGAACACATCTGTAGGTCAGTATTGCGTCATACCTACAGCGCCACCTACTGCTTACAGGAAGTCCTCATAACTCCTACATACTTTGTCCGATTTACACAACATTTCTCACGCTTCATCAAGGTACCGTCCTGAACACATCTATGCATCGGTATTGAGTCACGCTTAGAGCGCCACCTACTGGTGACAGGAAGTTTCTGTCAGTACTGGACACCGAAATAGCACACCCTTTAACGGCGCCACACCCCGACCCGCGTGGGGTGCGAGGGCCCGCTCACTGCTGCTCGCAGCACTAGTTAGGGCCCGAGCACTGGCGGTGCGAGGCCCTATTGTATTTCGAAGGATTATTATTCTACCTTCTCCTTCTTCTTCTTCTTCTCCCCAAACAAATGCCTTTTTGGCGGCCTAAACATCGATGAAAACGAATGAAACTTTGCAGATACGTCAGTCCCGGTGAAAAATTTGATAATTCATGGGTGACGGAAATGGGCGTGGCAAAACGGCTCAAGAGCGCCCCCTGGAAAATTTAAAATGGCGAGCCCCACCTTCCAGTTTGATGTAGGCGAACGAAATTCGGTGGGCATATGTAGTTCATCGAGACACACTAAAATGTCTCTTAGGGCTATACCCAACATGCAACAGGAAGTCCGCAATTTTGCTCTTAATGTGCCATTTTCCCCTTGTTTTTACCATTTCCATGCCTCGTACTTTAACGAACTCCTCCTACAGATTTCATCCGATCAACTTCCTATTCGGTCAGCTTCATCTTAAGACCTTTGTGATCAAAAGTTATCAAAAAAAATGAGTTTTCACCAAACACCCTTGCCGTGGCGCCCCGCCAAAGTTTGACATTTCGCCATAAAACACGAAGTCCTCATAACTCCTCCATACATTATCCAATTTGTCCGATATATCTCACGCTTCATGACGGTTCTGTCCTGAACACATCTATGTGTCAGTATTGCATCATACTTATAGCGCCACCTATTGGTGAAACAGGAAGTCCTCATAACTCCTCCATACATTATCCAATTTGTCCGATATATCTCACGCTTCATGACGGTTCTGTCCTGAACACATCTATGTGTCAGTATTGCGTCATACTTATAGCGCCACCTATTGGTGAAACAGGAAGTCCTCATAACTCCTCCATACATTATCCAATTTGTCCGATATATCTCACGCTTCATGACGGTTCTGTCCTGAACACATCTATGTGTCAGTATTGCGTCATACTTATAGCGCCACCTATTGGTGAAACAGGAAGTCCTCATATCTCCTCCATACATAATCCAATTTGTCCCATATATCTCACGCTTCATGACGGTTCTGTCCTGAACACATCTATGTGTCAGTATTGCATCATACTTATAGCGCCACCTATTGGTGAAACAGGAAGTCCTCATAACTCCTCCATACATTATCCGATTCGTCCGATATATCTCACGCTTCATGACGGTTCTGTCCTGAACACATCTATGTGTCAGTATTGCGTCATACTTATAGCGCCACCTATTGGTGAAACAGGAAGTCCTCATAACTCCTCCATACATTATCCAATTTGTCCGATATATCTCACGCTTCATGACGGTTCTGTCCTGAACACATCTATGTGTCAGTATTGCGTCATACTTATAGCGCCACCTATTGGTGAAACAGGAAGTCCTCATATCTCCTCCATACATAATCCAATTTGTCCCATATATCTCACGCTTCATGACGGTTCTGTCCTGAACACATCTATGTGTCAGTATTGCATCATACTTATAGTGCCACCTATTGGTGAAACAGGAAGTCCTCATAACTCCTACATACATTATCCAATTGGTCCGATATATCTCACGCTTCATGACGGTTCTGTCCTGAACACATCTATGTGTCAGTATTGCGTCATACTTATAGCGCCACCTATTGGTGAAACAGGAAGTCCTCATAACTCCTACATACATTAGCCAATTCGTCCGATATATCTCACGCTTCATGACGGTTCTGTCCTGAACACATCTATGTGTCAGTATTACATCATACTTATAGCGCCACCTATTGGTGAAACAGGAAGTCCCCATAACTCCTCCATACATTATCGGATTTGTCCGATATATCTCACGCTTCATGACGGTTCTGTCCTGAACACATCTATGTGTCAGTATTGCGTCATACTTATAGCGCCACCTATTGGTGAAACAGGAAGTCCTCATAACTCCTACATACATTATCCAATTCGTCCGATATATCTCACGCTTCATGACGGTTCTGTCCTGAACACATCTATGTGTCAGTATTGCATCATACTTATAGCGCCACCTATTGGTGAAACAGGAAGTCCTCATAACTACTACATACATTATCCAATTTGTCCGATATATCTCACGCTTCATGACGGTTCTGTCCTGAACACATCTATGTGTCAGTATTGCGTCATACATATAGCGCCACCTATTGGTGAAACAGGAAGTCCTCACAACTCCTCCATACATTATCCAATTTGTCCGATATAGCTCACGCTTCATGACGGTTCTGTCCTGAACACATCTATGTGTCAGTATTGCATCATACTTATAGCGCCACCTATTGGTGAAACAGGAAGTCCTCATAACTACTACATACATTATCCAATTTGTCCGATATATCTCACGCTTCATGACGGTTCTGTCCTGAACACATCTATGTGTCAGTATTGCGTCATACGTATAGCGCTACCTATTGGTGAAACAGGAAGTCCTCATAACTCCTGCATACATTATCCGATTTGCACCAAATTGCTGACGCTTCATGAAGGTGGCCTTCTGAACCCATCTATGTGTCGGTATTGAGTCACACTCACAGCGCCACCTACTGGTGAAACAGGAAGTCCTCATAACTCCTACATACGTTATCCGATTTACTCAACATTTCTCACGCTTCATCAAGGTACCGTCCTGAACACATCTATGCTTCGGTATTGAGTCACGCCTAGAGCGCCACCTACTGGTGACAGGAAGTTTCTCTCAGTACTGCACACCGCCAAAGTTTGATATTTCCCCATAAAACACGAAGTCCTCATAACTCCTCCATACATTATCCAATTTGTCCGATATATCTCACGCTTCATGACGGTTCTGTCCTGAACACATCTATGTGTCAGTATTGCGTCATACTTATAGCGCCACCTATTGGTGAAACAGGAAGTCCTCATAACTCCTCCATACATTATCCGATTTGTCCGATTTATCTCACGCTTCATGAAGGTTCTGTCCTGAACACATCTATGTGTCAGTATTGCGTCATACTTATAGCGCCACCTATTGGTAAAACAGGAAGTCCTCATAACTCCTACATACATTATCCAATTTGTCCGATATATCTCACACTTCATGACGGTTCTGTCCTGAACACATCTATGTGTCAGTATTGCATCATACTTATAGCGCCACCTATTGGTGAAACAGGAAGTCCTCATAACTCCTGCATACATCATCCGATTTGCACCAAATTGCTGACGCTTCATGAAGGTCACCTTCTGAACACATCTATGCGTCGGTATTGAGTTACACTTACAGCGCCACCTACTGGTGAAACAGGAAGTACTAATAACTCCTACATACATTATCCGATTTACTCCAAATTGCTCATGCTTGATGAAGGTCGCATCTTGAACACATCTGTAGGTCAGTATTGCGTCATTCCTACAGCGCCACCTACTGCTTACAGGAAGTCCTCATAACTCCTACATACTTTGTCCGATTTACACAACATTTCTCACGCTTCATGAAGGTACTGTCCTGAACACATCTATGCGTCGGTATTGAGTCACGCTTAGAGCGCCACCTACTGGTGACAGGAAGTTTCTGTCAGTAGTGGACACCGAAATAGCACACCCTTTAACGGCGCCACACCCCGACCCGCGTGGGGTGCGAGGGCCCGCTCACTGCTGCTCGCAGCACTAGTTAGGGCCCGAGCACTGGCGGTGCGAGGCCCTATTGAATTTCGAAGGATTATTAGGGCCCGAGCACACTGGCGGTGCGAGGCCCTATTGTATTTCGAAGGATTATTCTCCTCCTTCTCCTTCTTCCAAAACAAATGCCTTTTTGGCGGCCTAAACATCGATGAAAACGGATGAAACTTTGCAGATACGTCAGTCCCGGTGAAAAATTTGATAATTCATGGGTGACGGAAATGGGCGTGGCAAAACGGCTCAAGAGCGCCCCCTGGAAAGTTTCAAATGGCGAGCCCCACCTTTCAGTTTGATGTAGGCGAACGAAATTCGGAGGACATATGTATTTCATCGAGCCACACTAAAATGTCTCTTAGAGCTGTACCCAACATGCAACAGGAAGGCCGCCATTTTGCTTTTAATGTGCCATTTTGTCCTTGTTTTGACCATTTCCATGCCTCGTATTTCAACGAACTCCTCCTACAGATTTCATCCGATCAACTTCATACTCGGTCAGCTTCATCTTAAGCCCTTTGTGATCAAAAGTTATCAAGAAAATTGAGTTTTCACCAAACACCCTTGCCGTGGCGCCCCGCCAAAGTTTGACATTTCGCCATAAAACACGATGTCCTCATAACTTCTCCATACATTATCCGATTTGTCCGATATATCTCACGCTTCATGACGGTTCTGTCCTGAACACATCTATGTGTCAGTATTGCGTCATACTTATAGCGCCACCTATTGGTGAAACAGGAAGTCCTCATAACTCCTCCATACATTATCCAATTTGTCCGATATAGCTCACGCTTCATGACGGTTCTGTCCTGAACACATCTATGTGTCAGTATTGCGTCATACGTATAGCGCCACCTATTGGTGAAACAGGAAGTCCCCATAACTCCTCCATACATTATCGGATTTGTCCGATATATCTCACGCTTCATGACGGTTCTGTCCTGAACACATCTATGTGTCAGTATTGCATCATACTTATAGCGCCACCTATTGGTGAAACAGGAAGTCCTCATAACTCCTCCATACATTATCCGATTTGTCCGATATATCTCACGCTTCATGACGGTTCTGTCCTGAACACATCTATGTGTCAGTATTGCATCATACTTACAGCGCCACCTATTGGTGAAACAGGAAGTGCTCATAACTCCTGCATACATCATCCGATTTGCACCAAATTGTTGACGCTTCATGAAGGTCACCTTCTGAACGCATCTATGCGTCTGTATTGAGTCACACTTACAGCGCCACCTACTGGTGAAACAGGAAGTACTCATAACTCCTACATACGTTATCCGATTTACTCCAAATTGCTCAGGGTTGATGAAGGTCGGATCCTGAACACATCTGTGCGTCAGCATTGAGTCATAATTATAGCGCCACCTACTGCTTACAGGAAGTCCTCATAACTCCTACATACTTTGTCCGATTTACACAACATTTCTCACGCTTCATCAAGGTACCGTCCTGTACACATCTATGTGTCGGTATTGAGTCACCCTTAGAGCGCCACCCACTGGTGACAGGAAGTTTCAGCACAGGACACCGAAATAGCACACCCTTTAACGGCGCCGCACCCCGACACGCGTGGGGTGCGAGGGCCCGCTCACTGCTGCTCGCAGCCCTAGTTAGGGCCCGAGCACTGGCGGTGCGAGGCCCTATTGAATTTCGAAGGATTATTATTCTCCTTATTCTTCTCCCCAAACAAATGCCTTTTTGGCGGCCTAAACATCGATGAAAACGGATGAAACTTTGCAGATACGTCAGTCCTGGGGAAAAATTTGATAATTCATGGGTCACGGAAATGGGCGTGGCAAAACGGCTCAAGAGCGCCCCCTGGAAAATCTAAAATGGCGAGCCCCACCTTTCAGTTTGATGTAGGCGAACGAAATTCGGAGGGCATATGTAGTTCATCGAGACACACTAAAATGTCTCTTGGAGCTCTACCCAACATGCAACAGGAAGGCCGCCATTTTGCTTTTAATGTGCCATTTTGTCCTTGTTTTGACCATTTCCATGCCTCGTACTTCGACGAACTCCTCCTACAGATTTCATCCGATCAACTTCATATAGGGTCAGCTTCATCTTAAGACCTTTGTGATCAAAAGTTATCAAAAAAATTGAGTTTTCACCAAACACCCTTGCCGTGGCGCCCCGCCAAAGTTTGACATTTCGCCATAAAACACGAAGTCCTCATAACTCCTCCATACATTATCCAATTTGTCCGATATGTCTCACGCTTCATGACGGTTCTGTCCAGAACACATCTATGTGTCAGTATTGCGTCATACTTATAGCGCCACCTATTGGTGAAACAGGAAGTCCTCATAACTCCTCCATACATTATCCAATTTGTCCGATATATCTCACGCTTCATGACGGTTCTGTCCTGAACACATCTATGTGTCAGTATTGCGTCATACTTATAGCGCCACCTATTGGTGAAACCGGAAGTCCTCATAACTCCTCCATACATTATCCAATTTGTCCGATATATCTCACGCTTCATGACGGTTCTGTCCTGAACACATCTATGTGTCAGTATTGCGTCATACTTATAGCGCCACCTATTGGTGAAACAGGAAGTCCTCATAACTCCTCCATACATTATCCAATTTGTCCGATATATCTCACGCTTCATGACGGTTCTGTCCTGAACACATCTATGTGTCAGTATTGCGTCATACTTATAGCGCCACCTATTGGTGAAACAGGAAGTCCTCATAACTCCTCCATACATTATCCAATTTGTCCGATATATCTCACGCTTCATGACGGTTCTGTCCTGAACACATCTATGTGTCAGTATTGCGTCATACGTATAGCGCCACCTATTGGTGAAACAGGAAGTCCTCATAACTCCTGCATACATCATCCGATTTGCACCAAATTGCTGATGCTTCATGAAGGTGGCCTTCTGAACCCATCTATGTGTCGGTATTGAGTCACACTTACAGCGCCACCTACTGGTGAAACAGGAAGTCCTCATAACTCCTACATACTTTGTCCGATTTACACAACATTTCTCACGCTTCATCAAGGTACTGTCCTGAACACATCTATGCGTCGGTATTGAGTCACGCTTAGAGCGCCACCTACTGGTGACAGGAAGTTTCTGTCAGTACTGGACACCGAAATAGCACACCCTTTAACTGCGCCACACCCCGACCCGCGTGGGGTGCGAGGGCCCGCTCACTGCTGCTCGCAGCCCTAGTTATTATTATTATTCTACCTTCTCCTTCTCCTTCTTCTTCCAAAACAAATGCCTTTTTGGCGGCCTAAACATCGATGAAAACGGATGAAACTTTGCAGATACGTTAGTCCCGGTGAAAAATTTGATAATTCATGGGTGACGGAAATGGGCGTGGCAAAACGGCTCAAGAGCGCCCCCTGGAAAGTTTAAAATGGCGAGCCCCACCTTTCAGTTTGATGTAGGCGAACCAAATTCGGTGGGCATATGTATTTCATCGAGCCACACTAAAATGTCTCTTGGAGCTATACCCAACATGCAACAGGAAGTCCGCCATTTTGCTCTTAATGTGCCATTTTGTCCTTGTTTTGACCATTTCCATGCCTCGTACTTCGACAAACTCCTCCTACAGATTTAATCCGATCAACTTCCTATTCGGTCAGCTTCATCTTAAGACCTTTGTGATCAAAAGTTATCAAAAAAATTGAGTTTTCACCAAACACCCTTGCCGTGGCGCCCCGCCAAAGTTTGACATTTCGCCATAAAACACGAAGTCCTCATAACTCCTCCATACATTATCCAATTTGTCCGATATATCTCACGCTTCATGACGGTTCTGTCCTGAACACATCTATGTGTCAGTATTGCGTCATACTTATAGCGCCACCTATTGGTGAAACAGGAAGTCCTCATAACTCCTCCATACATTATCCGATTTGTCCGATTTATCTCACGCTTCATGACGGTTCTGTCCTGAACACATCTATGTGTCAGTATTGCGTCATACTTATAGCGCCACCTATTGGTGAAACAGGAAGTCCTCATAACTCCTCCATACATTATCCGATTTGTCCGATTTATCTCACGCTTCATGACGGTTCTGTCCTGAACACATCTATGTGTCAGTATTGCGTCATACTTATAGCGCCACCTATTGGTGAAACAGGAAGTCCTCATAACTCCTGCATACATCATCCGATTTGCACCAAATTGCTGACGCTTCATGAAGGTCACCTTCTGAACACATCTATGCGTCGGTATTGAGTTACACTTACAGCGCCACCTACTGGTGAAATAGGAAGTACTCATAACTCCTACATACATTATCCGATTTACTCCAAATTGCTCATGCTTGATGAAGGTCGCATCTTGAACACATCTGTAGGTCAGTATTGCGTCATACCTACAGCGCCACCTACTGCTTACAGGAAGTCCTCATAACTCCTACATACTTTGTCCGATTTACACAACATTTCTCACGCTTCATCAAGGTACTGTCCTGAACACATCTATGCGTCGGTATTGAGTCACGCTTAGAGCGCCACCTACTGGTGACAGGAAGTTTC
>NC_140239.1:14173669-14250749 GCF_949987555.1 Borostomias antarcticus | reverse complement strand
GCTGACGCTTCATGAAGGTCACCTTCTGAACACATCTATGCGTCGGTATTGAGTCACGCTTACAGCGCCACCTACTGGTGAAACAGGAAGTCCTCATAACTCCTACATACGTCATCCGATTTACTCCAAATTGCTCATGCTTGATGAAGGTCGCATCCTGAACAAATCTGTAGGTCAGTATTGAGTCATACTTATAGCGCCGCCTACAGGTCAAGCAGGAAGTCATCATAACTCCTACAAACATTATCCGACTTACTCAACATTTCTCAAGCTTCATCAAGGTACCGTCCTGAACACATCTATGCATCGGTATTGAGTCACACTTAGAGCACCACCTACTGGTGACAGGAAGTTTCTCTCAGTACTGGACACCGAAATAGCACAGCCTTTAACGGCGCCACACCCCGACACGCGTGGGGTGCGAGGGCCCGCTCAATGCTGCTCGCAGCCCTAGTTATTATTATTATTCTCCTTCTTCTCCTTCTCCTTCTTCTCCCCAAACAAATGCCTTTTTGGCGGCCTTAACATCGATGAAAACGGATGAAACTTTGCACATACGTCAGTCCCGGTAAAAAATTTGATAATTCATGGGTGACGGAAATGGGCGTGGCAAAACGGCTCAAGTGCGCCCCCTGGAAAATTTAAAATGGCGAGCCCCACCTTTCAGTTTGATGTAGTCGACCGAAATTCGGTGGGCATATGTAGTTCATCGAGACACACTAAAATGTCTCTTGGAGCTATACCCAACATGCAACAGGAAGTCCGCCATCTTGCTTTTAATGTGCCATTTTGTCCTTGTTTTGACCATTTCCATGCCTCGTACTTCAACGAACTCCTCCTACAGATTTCATCCGATCAACTTCATATCGGGTCGGCTTCATCTTAAGACCTTTGTGATGAAAAGTTATCAAAAAAATTGAGTTTTCATCAAACACCCTTGCCGTGGCGCCCTGCCAAAGTTTGACATTTCGCCATAAAACACGAAGTCCTCATAACTCCTCCATACATTATCCAATTTGTCCGATATATCTCACGCTTCATGACGGTTCTGTCCTGAACACATCTATGTGTCAGTATTGCGTCATACTTATAGCGCCACCTATTGGTGAAACAGGAAGTCCCCATAACTCCTCCATACATTATCGGATTTGTCAGATATATCTCACGCTTCATGAGGGTTCTGTCCTGAACACATCTATGTGTCAGTATTGCGTCATACTTATAGCGCCACCTATTGGTGAAACAGGAAGTCCTCATAACTCCTACATACATTATCCAATTCGTCCGATATATCTCACGCTTCATGACGGTTCTGTCCTGAACACATCTATGTGTCAGTATTGCATCATACTTATAGCGCCACCTATTGGTGAAACAGGAAGTCCTCATAACTACTACATACATTATCCAATTTGTCCGATATATCTCACGCTTCATGAGGGTTCTGTCCTGAACACATCTATGTGTCAGTATTGCGTCATACTTATAGCACCACCTAATGGTGAAACAGGAAGTCCTCATAACTCCTACATACATTATCCAATTCGTCCGATATATCTCACGCTTCATGACGGTTCTGTCCTGAACACATCTATGTGTCAGTATTGCATCATACTTATAGCGCCACCTATTGGTGAAACAGGAAGTCCTCATAACTACTACATACATTATCCAATTCGTCCCATATATCTCACGCTTCATGAAGGTTCTGTCCTGAACACATCTATGTGTCAGTATTGCATCATACTTATAGCGCCACCTATTGGTGAAACAGGAAGTCCCCATAACTCCTCCATACATTATCGGATTTGTCCGATATATCTCATGCTTCATGACGGGTCTGTCCTGAACACATCTATGTGTCAGTATTGCGTCATACTTATAGCGCCACCTATTGGTAAAACAGGAAGTCCTCATAACTCCTCCATACATTATCCGATTTGTCCGATATATCTCACGCTTCATGACGGTTCTCTCCTGAACACATCTATGTTTCAGTATTGCGTCATACTTATAGCGCCACCTATTGGTGAAACAGGAAGTCCTCATAACTCCTGCATACATCATACGATTTGCACCAAATTGCTGACGCTTCATGAAGGTCACCTTCTGAACACATCTATGTGTCGGTATTGAGTTACACTTACAGCGCCACCTACTGGTGAAACAGGAAGTACTCATAACTCCTACATACATTATCCGATTTACTCCAAATTGCTCATGCTTGATGAAGGTCGCATCTTGAACACATCTGTAGGTCAGTATTGCGTCATACCTACAGCGCCACCTACTGCTTACAGGAAGTCCTCATAACTCCTACATACTTTGTCCGATTTACACAACATTTCTCACGCTTCATCAAGGTACTGTCCTGAACACATCTATGCGTTGGTATTGAGTCACGCTTAGAGCGCCACCTACTGGTGACAGGAAGTTTCTGTCAGTACTGGACACCGAAATAGCACACCCTTTAACGGCGCCACACCCCGACACGCGTGGGGTGCGAGGGCCCGCTCACTGCTGCTCGCAGCCCTAGTTAGGGCCCGAGCACTGGCGGTGCGAGGCCCTATTGTATTTCGAAGGATTATTATTAGGGCCCGAGCACTGGCGGTGCGAGGCCCTATTGTATTTCGAAGGATTATTATTATTCTCCCTTCTCCTTCTTCTTCTTCTTCTTCTCCCCAAACAAATGCCTTTTTGGCGGCCTAAACATCAATGAAAACGGATGAAACTTTGCAGATACATCAGTCCTGGTGAAAAATTTGATAATTCATGGGTGACGGAAATGGGCGTGGCAAAACGGCTCAAGAGCGCCCCCTGGAAAATTTAAAATGGCGAGCCCCACCTTCCAGTTTGATGTAGGCGAACGAAATTCGGTGGGCAAATGTAGTTCATCGAGACACACTAAAATGTCTCTTAGAGCTATACCCAACAAGCAACAGGAAGTCCGCCATTTTGCTATTAATGTGCCATTTTGTCCGTGTTTTGACCATTTCCATGCCTCGTACTTCGACGAACTCCTCCTACAGATTTAATCCGATCAACTTCATATCGGGTCAGCTTCATCTTAAGACCTTTGTGATCAAAAGTTAACAAAAAAATTGAGTTTTCACCAAACACCCTTGCCGTGGCGCCCCGCCAAAGTTTGACATTTCGACATAAAACACGAAGTCCTCATAACTCCTACATACATTATCCAATTTGTCCGATATATCTCACGCTTCATGACGGTTCTGTCCTGAACACATCTATGTGTCAGTATTGCGTCATACTTATAGCGCCACCTATTGGTGAAACAGGAAGTCCTCATAACTCCTCCATACATTATCCAATTCGTCCGATATATCTCACGCTTCATGAAGGTTCTGTCCTGAACACATCTATGTGTCAGTATTGCGTCATACTTATAGCGCCACCTATTGGTAAAACAGGAAGTCCTCATAACTCCTCCATACATTATCCGATTTGTCCGATATATCTCACGCTTCATGACGGTTCTGTCCTGAACACATCTATGTGTCAGTATTGCGTCATACTTATAGCGCCACCTATTGGTGAAACAGGAAGTCCTCATAACTCCTCCATACATTATCCGATTCGTCCGATATATCTCACGCTTCATGAAGGTTCTGTCCTGAACACATCTATGTGTCAGTATTGCGTCATACTTATAGCGCCACCTATTGGTAAAACAGGAAGTCCTCATAACTCCTCCATACATTATCCGATTTGTCCGATATATCTCACGCTTCATGACGGTTCTGTCCTGAACACATCTATGTGTCAGTATTGCGTCATACTTATAGCGCCACCTATTGGTGAAACAGTACGTCCTCATAACTCCTCATACATTATCCAATTTGTCCGATATATCTCACGCTTCATGAGGGTTCTGTCCTGAACACATCTATGTGTCAGTATTGCGTCATACTTATAGCGCCACCTATTGGTGAAACAGGAAGTCCTCATAACTCCTCCATACATTATCCGATTTGTCCGATATGTCTCACGCTTCATGACAGTTCTGTCCTGAACACATCTATGTGTCAGTATTGCGTCATACTTATAGCGCCACCTATTGGTGAAACAGGAAGTCCTCATAACTCCTCCATACATTATCCAATTTGTCCGATATATCTCACGCTTCATGACGGTTCTGTCCTGAACACATCTATGTTTCAGTATTGCGTCATACTTATAGCGCCACCTATTGGTGAAACAGGAAGTCCTCATAACTCCTCCATACATTATCCAATTTGTCCAATATAGCTCACGCTTCATGACGGTTCTGTCCTGAACACATCTATGTGTCAGTATTGCGTCATACGTATAGCGCCACCTATTGGTGAAACAGGAAGTCCTCATTACTCCTGCATACATCATCCGATTTGCACCAAATTGCTGACGCTTCATGAAGGTGGCCTTCTGAACCCATCTATGTGTTGGTATTGAGTCACACTTACAGCGCCACCTACTGGTGAAACAGGAAGTCCTCATAACTCGTACATACGTTATCCGATTTACTCAACATTTCTCACGCTTCATCAAGGTACCGTCCTGAACACATCTATGCTTCGGTATTGAGTCACGCCTAGAGCGCCACCTACTGGTGACAGGAAGTTTCTCTCAGTACTGCACACCGAAATAGCACAGCCTTTAACGGCGCAGCACCCCGACACGCGTGGGGTGCGAGGGCCCGCTCACTGCTGCTCGCAGCACTAGTTGGGGGCCAAGCAGCGAAGCGCTAAGCGCTGGCACCCATTGTTCTTGTACCTTTTCTTATTATTATTGGGGGCCAAGCAGCGAAGCGCTAAGCGCTGGCACCCATTGTTCTTGTACCTTTTCTTATTATTATTTATTATTATTATTCTTCTGCCATTGGAGTCTATGGCAGCCCATAGAACCGTATGGTAAAAAGTTGGGAAAATTGGCACACTCATTCATGACAGTCCCCAAAGTCTTCTCACCAAGACCCATGTCCACAGCTTGAACGCTCTAGCGCCACCAACGTGTCAAAGTTGGAAGTGCATTTGTGCATGCAACTTTTGACCTGTAAGCCTGATTTTCAAAAACGAGGCAGCGTTGGATTCCTTCACTCAAGCCAAGTTCAACGCACCCTATGACATCATTTTCCACCATATTGGATTTCCCGCCATATTGGATTTAGTGTAAAACACTCAAAATGTATCTCCTCCTAGGTTTTTTGACCAATCTGCACCACACGCAGTATGCACAATCTATAGACCGATGTCCACAAAAGTCTTACAGGGATTTATGATTGTCCATTGCGTTCTCTCGTGACAGCCAATCAAAATTGGCCGAAAAGCTGCAAAACAGGAACTGGGGTCATATCTCAGTAATGTTTTAATCTATCAAAACCACATTTGGCACACTCATCCGGGACACACCCATGACATCTGTCACCAAGCCTTACGTTGACATCTCATGCACTCTAGCGCCACCAGCGTGTCAAAGTTGGAGTTGCGTTTATGCCAGTAACTTTTGAACTGTATGTCCAATCTTCAAAATGATGGTAGCAATGGATTCCCTGGCTCATGCCGAGTTCAAAACACCCCATGGTTTCATTATTACTTAATTTGTTTGATTGCAGAATGAAAGAAACACTTTTTGTCCTCTGCACAATTTCACCAGTTTCAGAGGTTTTTGGAAAAAGTCACACATTTTCTAAACTGCCATCCCTCTTCTAATTCTCACAGCTCATACACATTTTATATATCAAAACGTTCACACGACTCTTGGGATTCATAAAATCAAAAAAGCTAAGCTCTTCGATGTATATTTTTCACTCTGGGACAGTTCGAATAATGACTCCCCCCCCTCCATTGAAATCAATGGAGCCACGCTCTAGAAAATCTCTCTTCGCTCTAGAATCTCTAACTGTTTCTAACTCTTCACCTCTCCTACACTGCTGAAGACCGAAGGACATTTTATACATGGAAATGTTCGCGTGATTGTCTGGATTCTGAAGAAGTAAATAGTTGAGCTATGCTATGTATACTTTTCGCTGTGTGCCAATTTAAACAACGACACCCCCCCCTCTCACTCTACCGAGAGGAAGCAACCCTGCCAGGTGATATTAATTAAGTGCTCAGGACTCAGACTCACGGGGTTAGGGAAGGCTCACATGCCTTGTGGACTAGGGTGGTTCACTTTCGCAACATCCTGCGTAGCACAGTGGTTAGCGTGTCGGCCTTGCAAGCAGCAGGTACAGAGATCGAATCCTGTTCAACCATGTCTGGCTTTTGACATGTTTTGCTTGTTGTCTTTGATGCGCTGGTCGTGCGTCCCGCTTGGCCCCCACATCGCTGCTTGCAGCTATATTTAGGGCCCGAGCACTGGCGGTGCGAGGCCCTATTGAAACTCGAAGGATTATTATTATTATTCTCCTACCTTCTTCTTCTCCCCAAACAAATGCCTTTTTAGCGGGCTAAACATCGATGAAAACGGATGAAACTTTGCAGATACATCAGTCCTGGTGAAAATCGGATATTTCATTGGTGACGGAAATGGGCGTGGCAAAACGGCTCAAGAGCGCCCCCTGGAAAGTTTAAAATGGCGAGCCCCACCTTTCAGTTTGATGTAGGCAAACGAAATTCGGTGGGCATATGTATTTCATCGAGCCACACTAAAATGTCTCTTGGAGCTGTACCCAACATGCAACAGGAAGGCCGCCATTTTGCTTTTAATGTGCCATTTTGTCCTTGTTTTGACCATTTCCATGCCTCGTATTTCAACGAACTCCTCCTACAGATTTCATCCGATCAACTTCATACTCGGTCAGCTTCATCTTAAGCCCTTTGTGATCAAAACTTATCAAGAAAATTGAGTTTTCACAAAACACCCTTGCCGTGGCGCCCCGCCAAAGTTTGACATTTCGCCATAAAACACGATGTCCTCATAACTTCTCCATACATTATCCGATTTGTCCGATATATCTCACGCTTCATGACGGTTCTGTCCTGAACACATCTATGTGTCAGTATTGCGTCATACTTATAGCGCCACCTATTGGTGAAACAGGAAGTCCTCATAACTCCTCCATACATTATCCAATTTGTCCGATATTTCTCACGCTTCATGACGGTTCTGTCCCGAACACATCTATGTGTCAGTATTGCGTCATACTTATAGCGCCACCTATTGGTGAAACAGGAAGTCCTCATAACTCCTCCATACATTATCCAATTTGTCCGATATATCTCACGCTTCATGACGGTTCTGTCCTGAACACATCTATGTGTCAGTATTGCGTCATACTTATAGCGCCACCTATTGGTGAAACAGGAAGTCCTCATAACTCCTCCATACATTATCCAATTTGTCCGATATATCTCACGCTTCATGACGGTTCTGTCCTGAACACATCTATGTGTCAGTATTGCGTCATACTTATAGCGCCACCTATTGGTGAAACAGGAAGTCCTCATAACTCCTCCATACATTATCCAATTTGTCCGATATATCTCACGCTTCATGACGGTTCTGTCCTGAACACATCTATGTGTCAGTATTGCGTCATACTTATAGCGCCACCTATTGGTGAAACAGGAAGTCCTCATAACTCCTCCATACATTATCCGATTTGTCCGATTTATCTCACGCTTCATGACGGTTCTGTCCTGAACACATCTATGTGTCAGTATTGCTTCATACTTATAGCGCCACCTATTGGTGAAACAGGAAGTCCTCATAACTCCTGCAGACATCATCCGATTTGCACCAAATTGATGACGCTTCATGAAGGTCACCTTCTGAACACATCTATGCGTCGGTATTGAGTTACACTTACAGCGCCACCTACTAGTGAAACAGGAAGTACTCATAACTCCTACATACATTATCCGATTTACTCCAAATTGCTCATGCTTGATGAAGGTCGCATCTTGAACACATCTGTAGGTCAGTATTGCGTCATACCTACAGCGCCACCTACTGCTTACAGGAAGTCCTCATAACTCCTACATACTTTGTCCGATTTACACAACATTTCTCACGCTTCATCAAGGTACTGTCCTGAACACATCTATGCGTCGGTATTGAGTCACGCTTAGAGCGCCATCTACTGGTGACAGGAAGTTTCTGTCAGTACTGGACACCGAAATAGCACACCCTTTAACGGCGCCACACCCCAACCCGCGTGGGGTGCGAGGGCCCGCTCACTGCTGCTCGCAGCACTAGTTAGGGCCCGAGCACTGGCGGTGCGAGGCCCTATTGTATTTCGAAGGATTATTATTATTCTCCCTTCTCCTTCTTCTTCTCCCCAAACAAATGCCTTTTTGGCGGCCTAAACATCAATGAAAACGGATGAAACTTTGCAGATACATCGGTCCCGGTGAAAAATTTGATAATTCATGGGTGACGGAAATGGGCGTGGCAAAACGGCTCAAGAGCGCCCCCTGGAAAATTTAAAATGGCGAGCCCCACCTTCCAGTTTGATGTAGGCGAACGAAATTCGGTGGGCAAATGTAGTTCATCGAGACACACTAAAATGTCTCTTAGAGCTATACCCAACATGCAACAGGAAGTCCGCCATTTTGCTCTTAATGTGCCATTTTGTCCGTGTTTTGACCATTTCCATGCCTCGTACTTCGACGAACTCCTCCTACAGATTTCATCCGATCAACTTCATATCGGGTCAGCTTCATCTTAAGACCTTTGTGATCAAAAGTTATCAAAAAAATTGAGTTTTCACCAAACACCCTTGCCGTGGCGCCCCGCCAAAGTTTGACATTTCGCCATAAAACACGAAGTCTTCATAACTCCTCCATACATTATCCGATTTGTCCCATATATCTCACGCTTCATGACGGTTCTGTCCTGAACACATCTATGTGTCAGTATTGCGTCATACTTATAGCGCCACCTATTGGTGAAACAGGAAGTCCTCATAACTCCTCCATACATTATCCAATTGGTCCGATATATCTCACGCTTCATGACGGTTCTGTCCTGAACACATCTATGTGTCAGTATTGCGTCATACTTATAGCGCCACCTATTGGTGAAACAGGAAGTCCTCATAACTCCTCCATACATTATCCAATTTGTCCGATATATCTCACGCTTCATGACGGTTCTGTCCTGAACACATCTATGTGTCAGTATTGCGTCATACTTATAGCGCCACCTATTGGTGAAACAGGAAGTCCTCATAACTCCTCCATACATTATCCGATTTGTCCGATATGTCTCACGCTTCATGACGGTTCTGTCCTGAACACATCTATGTGTCAGTATTGCGTCATACTTATAGCGCCACCTATTGGTGAAACAGGACGTCCTCATAACTCCTCCATACATTATCCGATTTGTACGATATGTCTCACGCTTCATGACGGTTCTGTCCTGAACACATCTATGTGTCAGTATTGCGTCATACTTATAGCGCCACCTATTGGTGAAATAGTACGTCCTCATAACTCCTACATACATTATCCAATTCGTCCGATATATCTCACGCTTCATGAAGGTTCTGTCCTGAACACATCTATGTGTCAGTATTGCGTCATACTTATAGCGCCAGCTATTGGTGAAACATGAAGTCCTCATAACTCCTACATACATTATCCAATTTGTCCGATATATCTCACGCTTCATGACGGTTCTGTCCTGAACACATCTTTGTGTCAGTATTGCGTCATACTTATAGCGCCACCTATTGGTGAAACAGGAAGTCCTCATAACTCCTCCATACATTATCCAATTTGTCCGATATATCTCACGCTTCATGACGGTTCTGTCCTGAACACATCTATGTGTCAGTATTGCGTCATACTTATAGCGCCACCTATTGGTGAAACAGGAAGTCCTCATAACTCCTCCATACATTATCCGATTTGTCCGATATGTCTCACGCTTCATGACGGTTCTGTCCTGAACACATCTATGTGTCAGTATTGCGTCATACTTATAGCGCCACCTATTGGTGAAACAGGACGTCCTCATAACTCCTCCATACATTATCCGATTTGTACGATATGTCTCACGCTTCATGACGGTTCTGTCCTGAACACATCTATGTGTCAGTATTGCGTCATACTTATAGCGCCACCTATTGGTGAAACAGTACGTCCTCATAACTCCTACATACATTATCCAATTCGTCCGATATATCTCACGCTTCATGAAGGTTCTGTCCTGAACACATCTATGTGTCAGTATTGCGTCATACTTATAGCGCCAGCTATTGGTGAAACAGGAAGTCCTCATAACTCCTACATACATTATCCAATTTGTCCGATATATCTCACGCTTCATGACGGTTCTGTCCTGAACACATCTTTGTGTCAGTATTGCTTCATACTTATAGCGCCACCTATTGGTGAAACAGGAAGTCCTCATAACTCCTACATACATTATCCAATTTGTCCGATATATCTCACGCTTCATGACGGTTCTGTCCTGAACACATCTATGTGTCAGTATTGCGTCATACTTATAGCGCCACCTATTGGTGAAACAGGAAGTCCTCATAACTCCTACATACATTATCCAATTTGTCCGATATATCTCACGCTTCATGACGGTTCTGTCCTGAACACATCTTTGTGTCAGTATTGCATCATACTTATAGCGCCACCTATTGGTGAAACAGGAAGTCCTCATAACTCCTACATACATTATCCAATTTGTCCGATATATCTCACGCTTCATGACGGTTCTGTCCTGAACACATCTTTGTGTCAGTATTGCGTCATACTTATAGCGCCACCTAGTGGTGAAACAGGAAGTCCTCATAACTCCTGCATACATCATCCGATTTGCACCAAATTGCTGACGCTTCATGAAGGTCACCTTCTGAACACATCTATGCGTCGGTATTGAGTTACACTTACAGCGCCACCTACTGGTGAAACAGGAAGTACTCATAACTCCTACATACATTATCCGATTTACTCCAAATTGCTCATGCTTGATGAAGGTCGCATCTTGAACACATCTGTAGGTCAGTATTGCATCATACCTACAGCGCCACCTACTGCTTACAGGAAGTCCTCATAACTCCTACATACTTTGTCCGATTTACACAACATTTCTCACGCTTCATCAAGGTACTGTCCTGAACACATCTATGCGTCGGTATTGAGTCACGCTTAGAGCGCCACCTACTGGTGACAGGAAGTTTCTGTCAGTACTGGACACCGAAATAGCACACCCTTTAACGGCACCACACCCCGACCCACGTGGGGTGCGAGGGCCCGCTCACTGCTGCTCGCAGCACTAGTTAGGGCCCGAGCACTGGCGGTGCGAGGCCCTATTGAAACTCGAAGGATTATTATTATTATTATTATTATTCTTCTCCTTCTTTACTCCAAACAAATGCCTTTTAGGCGGCCTGAACATCGATGAAAACGGATGAAACTTTGCAGATACGTCAGTCCCGGTGAAAAATTTGATAATTCATGGGTGACGGAAATGGGCGTGGCAAAACGGCTCAAGAGCGCCCCCTGGAAAGTTTCAAATGGCGAGCCCCACCTTTCAGTTTGATGTAGGCGAACGAAATTCGGAGGGCATATGTATTTCATCGAGCCACACTAAAATGTCTCTTAGAGCTGTACCCAACATGCAACAGGAAGGCCGCCATTTTGCTTTTAATGTGCCATTTTGTCCTTGTTTTGACCATTTCCATGCCTCGTATTTCAACGAACTCCTCCTACAGATTTCATCCGATCAACTTCATACTCGGTCAGCTTCATCTTAAGCCCTTTGTGATCAAAAGTTATCAAGAAAATTGAGTTTTCACCAAACACCCTTGCCGTGGCGCCCCGCCAAAATTTGACATTTCGCCATAAAACACGATGTCCTCATAACTTCTCCATACATTATCCGATTTGTCCGATATATCTCACGCTTCATGACGGTTCTGTCCTGAACACATCTATGTGTCAGTATTGCATCATACTTATAGCGCCACCTATTGGTGAAACAGGAAGTCCCCATAACTCCTCCATACATTATCGGATTTGTCCGATATATCTCACGCTTCATGACGGTTCTGTCCTGAACACATTTATGTGTCAGTATTGCATCATACTTATAGCGCCACCTATTGGTAAAACAGGAAGTCCTCATAACTCCTCCATACATTATCCGATTTGTCCGATATATCTCACGCTTCATGACGGTTCTCTCCTGAACACATCTATGTTTCAGTATTGCGTCATACTTATAGCGCCACCTATTGGTGAAACAGGAAGTCCTCATAACTCCTCCATACATTATCCAATTTGTCCGATATAGCTCACGCTTCATGACGGTTCTGTCCTGAACACATCTATGTGTCAGTATTGCGTCATACTCATAGCGCCACCTATTGGTGAAACAGGAAGTCCTCATAACTCCTCCATACATTATCCAATTTGTCCGATATATCTCACGCTTCATGACGGTTCTGTCCTGAACACATCTATGTGTCAGTATTGCGTCATACTTATAGCGCCACCTGTTGGTGAAACAGGAAGTCCTCATAACTCCTACATACATCATCCAATTCGTCCGATATATCTCACGCTTCATGAAGGTTCTGTCCTGAACACATCTATGTGTCAGTATTGCGTCATTCTTATAGCGCCACCTATTGGTGAAACAGGAAGTCCTCATAACTCCTACATACATTATCCAATTTGTCCGATATATCTCACGCTTCATGACGGTTCTGTCCTGAACACATCTTTGTGTCTATATCAACCGATTTGCACCAAATTGCTGACGCTTCATGAAGGTCGCCTTCTGAACCCATCTATGTGTCGGTATTGAGTCACACTTACAGCGCCACCTACTGGTGAAACAGGAAGTACTCATAACTCCTACATACATTATCCGATTTGTCCGATATTTCTCACGCTTCATGACGGTTCTGTCCTGAACACATCTATGTTTCAGTATTGCGTAATACTTATAGTGCCACCTATTGGTGAAACAGGAAGTCCTCATAACTCCTCCATACATTGTCCGATTTGTCCGATTTATCTCACGCTTCATGATGGTTCTGTCCTGAACACATCTATGTGTCAGTATTGCGTCATACTTATAGCGCCACCTATTGGTGAAACAGGAAGTCCTCATAACTACTCCATACATTATCCAATTTTTCCGATATATCTCACGCTTCATGACGGTTCGGTCCTGAACAGATCTATGTGTCCGTATTGTGTCATACTTATAGCGCCACCTATTGGTGAAACAGGAAGTCCTCATAACTCCTGCATACATCATCCGATTTGCACCAAATTGCTGACGCTTCGTGAAGGTCACCTTCTGAACACATCTTTGCGTCGGTATTGAGTCACACTTACAGCGCCGCCTACAGGTCAAGCAGGAAGTCCTCATAACTCCTACATACGTTATTCCATTTAATCAACATGTCTCACGCTTCATCAAGGTACCGTCCTGAACACATCTATGCTTCGGTATTGAGTCACGCTTAGAGCGCCTCCTACTAGTGACAGGAAGTTTCTCTCAGTACTGCACACCGAAATAGCACACCCTTTAACGGTGCCACACCCCGACACGCGTGTGGTGCGAGGGCCCGCTCACTGCTGCTCGCAGCCCTAGTTATTCTTGTTCTTCTTCTCCCCAAACAAATGCCTTTTTGGCGGCCTAAACATCGATGAAAACGGATGAAACTTTGCAGATACGTCAGTCCCGGTGAAAAATTTGATAATTCATGGGTGCCGGAAATAGGCGTGGCAAAACGGCTCAAGAGCGCCCCCTGGAAAATTTAAAATGGCGAGCCCCACCTTTCAGTTTGATGTAGGCGAACGAAATTCGGAGGGCATATGTATTTCATCGAGCCACACTTAAATGTCTCTTGGAGCTATACCCAACATGCAACAGGAAGTCCGCCATTTTGCTCTTAATGTGCCATTTTGTCCTTGTTTTGACCATTTCCATGCCTCGTACTTCGACGAACTCCTCCTACAGATTTCATCCGATCAACTTCATATCGGGTCAGCTTCATCTTAAGACCTTTGTGATCAAAAGTTATCAAAAAAATTGAGTTTTCACCAAACACCCTTGCCGTGGCGCCCTGCCAAAGTTTGACATTTCGCCATAAAACACGAAGTCCTCATAACTCCTCCATACATTATCCAATTTGTCCGATATATCTCACGCTTCATGACGGTTCTGTCCTGAACACATCTATGTGTCAGTATTGCGTCATACTTATAGCGCCACCTATTGGTGAAACAGGAAGTCCTCATAACTCCTCCATACATTATCCAATTTGTCCGATATATCTCACGCTTCATGACGGTTCTGTCCTGAACACATCTATGTGTCAGTATTGCGTCATACTTATAGCGCCACCTATTGGTGAAACAGGAAGTCCTCATAACTCCTCCATACATTATCCAATTTGTCCGATATATCTCACGCTTCATGACGGTTCTGTCCTGAACACATCTATGTGTCAGTATTGCGTCATACTTATAGCGCCACCTATTGGTGAAACAGGAAGTCCTCATAACTCCTCCATACATTATCCAATTTGTCCGATATATCTCACGCTTCATGACGGTTCTGTCCTGAACACATCTATGTGTCAGTATTGCGTCATACTTATAGCGCCACCTATTGGTGAAACAGGAAGTCCTCATAACTCCTCCATACATTATCCAATTTGTCCGATATATCTCACGCTTCATGACGGTTCTGTCCTGAACACATCTATGTGTCAGTATTGCGTCATACTTATAGCGCCACCTATTGGTGAAACAGGAAGTCCTCATAACTCCTCCATACATTATCCAATTTGTCCGATATATCTCACGCTTCATGACGGTTCTGTCCTGAACACATCTATGTTTCAGTATTGCGTCATACTTATAGCGCCACCTATTGGTGAAACAGGAAGTCCTCATAACTCCTCCATACATTATCCAATTCGTCCGATATATCTCACGCTTCATGAAGGTTCTGTCCTGAACACATCTATGTGTCAGTTTTGCGTCATACTTATAGCGCCACCTATTGGTGAAACAGGAAGTCCTCATAACTCCTACATACATTATCCAATTCGTCCGATATATCTCACGCTTCATGAAGGTTCTGTCCTGAACACATCTATGTGTCAGTATTGCGTCATACTTATAGCGCCACCTATTGGTGAAACAGGAAGTCCTCATAACTCCTCCATACATTATCCGATTTGTCCGATATATCTCACGCTTCATGACGGTTCTGTCCTGAACACATCTATGTGTCAGTATTGCGTCATACTTATAGCGCCACCTATTGGTGAAACAGGAAGTCCTCATAACTCCTCCATACATTATCCGATTTGTCCGATATATCTCACGCTTCATGACGGTTCTGTCCTGAACACATCTATGTTTCAGTATTGCGTCATACTTATAGCGCCACCTATTGGTGAAACAGGAAGTCCTCATAACTCCTCCATACATTATCCAATTCGTCCGATATATCTCACGCTTCATGAAGGTTCTGTCCTGAACACATCTATGTGTCAGTTTTGCGTCATACTTATAGCGCCACCTATTGGTGAAACAGGAAGTCCTCATAACTCCTACATACATTATCCAATTCGTCCGATATATCTCACGCTTCATGAAGGTTCTGTCCTGAACACATCTATGTGTCAGTATTGCGTCATACTTATAGCGCCACCTATTGGTGAAACAGGAAGTCCTCATAACTCCTCCATACATTATCCGATTTGTCCGATATATCTCACGCTTCATGACGGTTCTGTCCTGAACACATCTATGTGTCAGTATTGCGTCATATTTATAGCGCCACCTATTGGTGAAACAGGAAGTCCTCATAACTCCTCCATACATTATCCGATTTGTCCGATATATCTCACGCTTCATGACGGTTCTGTCCTGAACACATCTATGTGTCAGTATTGCGTCATACTTATAGCGCCACCTATTGGTGAAACAGGAAGTCCTCATAACTCCTGCATACATCATCCGATTTGCACCAAATTGCTGACGCTTCATGAAGGTCACCTTCTGAACACATCTATGCGTCGGTATTGAGTAACACTTACAGCGCCACCTACTGGTGAAACAGGAAGTACTCATAACTCCTACATACATTATCCGATTTACTCCAAATTGCTAATGCTTGATGAAGGTCGCATCTTGAACACATCTGTAGGTCAGTATTGCGTCATACCTACAGCGCCACCTACTGGTGAAACAGGAAGTCCTCATAACTCCTACATACTTTGTCCGATTTACACAACATTTCTCACGCTTCATCAAGGTACTGTCCTGAACACATCTATGCGTCGGTATTGAGTCACGCTTAGAGCGCCACCTACTGGTGACAGGAAGATTCTGTCAGTACTGAACACCGAAATAGCACACCCTTTAACGGCGCCACACCCCGACCCGCGTGGGGTGCGAGGGCCCGCTCACTGCTGCTCGCAGCACTAGTTCTCCTTCTTCTCCTTCTTTACTCCAAACAAATGCCTTTTAGGCGGCCTGAACATCGATGAAAACGGATGAAACTTTGCAGATACGTCAGTCCCGGTGAAAAATTTGATAATTCATGGGTGACGGAAATGGGCGTGGCAAAACGGCTCAAGAGCGCCCCCTGGAAAGTTTCAAATGGCGAGCCCCACCTTTCAGTTTGATGTAGGCGAACGAAATTCGGAGGGCATATGTATTTCATCGAGCCACACTTAAATGTCTCTTGGAGCTATACCCAACATGCAACAGGAAGTCCGCCATTTTGCTCTTAATGTGCCATTTTGTCCTTGTTTTGACCATTTCCATGCCTCGTACTTCGACGAACTCCTCCTACAGATTTCATCCGATCAACTTCATATCGGGTCAGCTTCATCTTAAGACCTTTGTGATCAAAAGTTATCAAAAAAATTGAGTTTTCACCAAACACCCTTGCCGTGGCGCCCCGCCAAAGTTTGACATTTCGCCATAAAACACGAAGTCCTCATAACTCCTCCATACATTATTCAATTTGTCCGATATATGTCACGCTTCATGACGGTTCTGTCCTGAACACATCTATGTGTCAGTATTGCGTCATACTTATAGCGCCACCTATTGGTGAAACAGTACGTCCTCATAACTCCTCCATACATTATCCGATTTGTCCGATATGTCTCACGCTTCATGACGGTTCTGTCCTGAACACATCTATGTGTCAGTATTGCGTCATACTTATAGCGCCACCTATTGGTGAAACAGGAAGTCCTCATAACTCCTCCATACATTATCCAATTTGTCCGATATATCTCACGCTTCATGACGGTTCTGTCCTGAACACATCTATGTGTCAGTATTGCGTCATACTTATAGCGCCACCTATTGGTGAAACAGGAAGTCCTCATAACTCCTCCATACATTATCCAATTTGTCCGATATATCTCACGCTTCATGACGGTTCTGTTCTGAACACATCTATGTGTCAGTATTGCGTCATACTTATAGCGCCACCTATTGGTGAAACAGGAAGTCCTCATAACTCCTCCATACATTATCCGATTTGTCCGATATGTCTCACGCTTCATGACAGTTCTGTCCTGAACACATCTATGTGTCAGTATTGCGTCATACTTATAGCGCCACCTATTGGTGAAACAGGAAGTCCTCATAACTCCTCCATACATTATCCAATTTGTCCGATATATCTCACGCTTCATGACGGTTCTGTCCTGAACACATCTATGTTTCAGTATTGCGTCATACTTATAGCGCCACCTATTGGTGAAACAGGAAGTCCTCATAACTCCTCCATACATTATCCAATTTGTCCAATATAGCTCACGCTTCATGACGGTTCTGTCCTGAACACATCTATGTGTCAGTATTGCGTCATACGTATAGCGCCACCTATTGGTGAAACAGGAAGTCCTCATTACTCCTGCATACATCATCCGATTTGCACCAAATTGCTGACGCTTCATGAAGGTGGCCTTCTGAACCCATCTATGTGTTGGTATTGAGTCACACTTACAGCGCCACCTACTGGTGAAACAGGAAGTCCTCATAACTCGTACATACGTTATCCGATTTACTCAACATTTCTCACGCTTCATCAAGGTACCGTCCTGAACACATCTATGCTTCGGTATTGAGTCACGCCTAGAGCGCCACCTACTGGTGACAGGAAGTTTCTCTCAGTACTGCACACCGAAATAGCACAGCCTTTAACGGCGCAGCACCCCGACACGCGTGGGGTGCGAGGGCCCGCTCACTGCTGCTCGCAGCACTAGTTGGGGGCCAAGCAGCGAAGCGCTAAGCGCTGGCACCCATTGTTCTTGTACCTTTTCTTATTATTATTGGGGGCCAAGCAGCGAAGCGCTAAGCGCTGGCACCCATTGTTCTTGTACCTTTTCTTATTATTATTTATTATTATTATTCTTCTGCCATTGGAGTCTATGGCAGCCCATAGAACCGTATGGTAAAAAGTTGGGAAAATTGGCACACTCATTCATGACAGTCCCCAAAGTCTTCTCACCAAGACCCATGTCCACAGCTTGAACGCTCTAGCGCCACCAACGTGTCAAAGTTGGAAGTGCATTTGTGCATGCAACTTTTGACCTGTAAGCCTGATTTTCAAAAACGAGGCAGCGTTGGATTCCTTCACTCAAGCCAAGTTCAACGCACCCTATGACATCATTTTCCACCATATTGGATTTCCCGCCATATTGGATTTAGTGTAAAACACTCAAAATGTATCTCCTCCTAGGTTTTTTGACCAATCTGCACCACACGCAGTATGCACAATCTATAGACCGATGTCCACAAAAGTCTTACAGGGATTTATGATTGTCCATTGCGTTCTCTCGTGACAGCCAATCAAAATTGGCCGAAAAGCTGCAAAACAGGAACTGGGGTCATATCTCAGTAATGTTTTAATCTATCAAAACCACATTTGGCACACTCATCCGGGACACACCCATGACATCTGTCACCAAGCCTTACGTTGACATCTCATGCACTCTAGCGCCACCAGCGTGTCAAAGTTGGAGTTGCGTTTATGCCAGTAACTTTTGAACTGTATGTCCAATCTTCAAAATGATGGTAGCAATGGATTCCCTGGCTCATGCCGAGTTCAAAACACCCCATGGTTTCATTATTACTTAATTTGTTTGATTGCAGAATGAAAGAAACACTTTTTGTCCTCTGCACAATTTCACCAGTTTCAGAGGTTTTTGGAAAAAGTCACACATTTTCTAAACTGCCATCCCTCTTCTAATTCTCACAGCTCATACACATTTTATATATCAAAACGTTCACACGACTCTTGGGATTCATAAAATCAAAAAAGCTAAGCTCTTCGATGTATATTTTTCACTCTGGGACAGTTCGAATAATGACTCCCCCCCCTCCATTGAAATCAATGGAGCCACGCTCTAGAAAATCTCTCTTCGCTCTAGAATCTCTAACTGTTTCTAACTCTTCACCTCTCCTACACTGCTGAAGACCGAAGGACATTTTATACATGGAAATGTTCGCGTGATTGTCTGGATTCTGAAGAAGTAAATAGTTGAGCTATGCTATGTATACTTTTCGCTGTGTGCCAATTTAAACAACGACACCCCCCCCTCTCACTCTACCGAGAGGAAGCAACCCTGCCAGGTGATATTAATTAAGTGCTCAGGACTCAGACTCACGGGGTTAGGGAAGGCTCACATGCCTTGTGGACTAGGGTGGTTCACTTTCGCAACATCCTGCGTAGCACAGTGGTTAGCGTGTCGGCCTTGCAAGCAGCAGGTACAGAGATCGAATCCTGTTCAACCATGTCTGGCTTTTGACATGTTTTGCTTGTTGTCTTTGATGCGCTGGTCGTGCGTCCCGCTTGGCCCCCACATCGCTGCTTGCAGCTATATTTAGGGCCCGAGCACTGGCGGTGCGAGGCCCTATTGAAACTCGAAGGATTATTATTATTATTCTCCTACCTTCTTCTTCTCCCCAAACAAATGCCTTTTTAGCGGGCTAAACATCGATGAAAACGGATGAAACTTTGCAGATACATCAGTCCTGGTGAAAATCGGATATTTCATTGGTGACGGAAATGGGCGTGGCAAAACGGCTCAAGAGCGCCCCCTGGAAAGTTTAAAATGGCGAGCCCCACCTTTCAGTTTGATGTAGGCAAACGAAATTCGGTGGGCATATGTATTTCATCGAGCCACACTAAAATGTCTCTTGGAGCTGTACCCAACATGCAACAGGAAGGCCGCCATTTTGCTTTTAATGTGCCATTTTGTCCTTGTTTTGACCATTTCCATGCCTCGTATTTCAACGAACTCCTCCTACAGATTTCATCCGATCAACTTCATACTCGGTCAGCTTCATCTTAAGCCCTTTGTGATCAAAACTTATCAAGAAAATTGAGTTTTCACAAAACACCCTTGCCGTGGCGCCCCGCCAAAGTTTGACATTTCGCCATAAAACACGATGTCCTCATAACTTCTCCATACATTATCCGATTTGTCCGATATATCTCACGCTTCATGACGGTTCTGTCCTGAACACATCTATGTGTCAGTATTGCGTCATACTTATAGCGCCACCTATTGGTGAAACAGGAAGTCCTCATAACTCCTCCATACATTATCCAATTTGTCCGATATTTCTCACGCTTCATGACGGTTCTGTCCCGAACACATCTATGTGTCAGTATTGCGTCATACTTATAGCGCCACCTATTGGTGAAACAGGAAGTCCTCATAACTCCTCCATACATTATCCAATTTGTCCGATATATCTCACGCTTCATGACGGTTCTGTCCTGAACACATCTATGTGTCAGTATTGCGTCATACTTATAGCGCCACCTATTGGTGAAACAGGAAGTCCTCATAACTCCTCCATACATTATCCAATTTGTCCGATATATCTCACGCTTCATGACGGTTCTGTCCTGAACACATCTATGTGTCAGTATTGCGTCATACTTATAGCGCCACCTATTGGTGAAACAGGAAGTCCTCATAACTCCTCCATACATTATCCAATTTGTCCGATATATCTCACGCTTCATGACGGTTCTGTCCTGAACACATCTATGTGTCAGTATTGCGTCATACTTATAGCGCCACCTATTGGTGAAACAGGAAGTCCTCATAACTCCTCCATACATTATCCGATTTGTCCGATTTATCTCACGCTTCATGACGGTTCTGTCCTGAACACATCTATGTGTCAGTATTGCTTCATACTTATAGCGCCACCTATTGGTGAAACAGGAAGTCCTCATAACTCCTGCAGACATCATCCGATTTGCACCAAATTGATGACGCTTCATGAAGGTCACCTTCTGAACACATCTATGCGTCGGTATTGAGTTACACTTACAGCGCCACCTACTAGTGAAACAGGAAGTACTCATAACTCCTACATACATTATCCGATTTACTCCAAATTGCTCATGCTTGATGAAGGTCGCATCTTGAACACATCTGTAGGTCAGTATTGCGTCATACCTACAGCGCCACCTACTGCTTACAGGAAGTCCTCATAACTCCTACATACTTTGTCCGATTTACACAACATTTCTCACGCTTCATCAAGGTACTGTCCTGAACACATCTATGCGTCGGTATTGAGTCACGCTTAGAGCGCCATCTACTGGTGACAGGAAGTTTCTGTCAGTACTGGACACCGAAATAGCACACCCTTTAACGGCGCCACACCCCAACCCGCGTGGGGTGCGAGGGCCCGCTCACTGCTGCTCGCAGCACTAGTTATTCTTGTTCTTCTTCTCCCCAAACAAATGCCTTTTTGGCGGCCTAAACATCGATGAAAACGGATGAAACTTTGCAGATACGTCAGTCCCGGTGAAAAATTTGATAATTCATGGGTGCCGGAAATAGGCGTGGCAAAACGGCTCAAGAGCGCCCCCTGGAAAATTTAAAATGGCGAGCCCCACCTTTCAGTTTGATGTAGGCGAACGAAATTCGGAGGGCATATGTATTTCATCGAGCCACACTTAAATGTCTCTTGGAGCTATACCCAACATGCAACAGGAAGTCCGCCATTTTGCTCTTAATGTGCCATTTTGTCCTTGTTTTGACCATTTCCATGCCTCGTACTTCGACGAACTCCTCCTACAGATTTCATCCGATCAACTTCATATCGGGTCAGCTTCATCTTAAGACCTTTGTGATCAAAAGTTATCAAAAAAATTGAGTTTTCACCAAACACCCTTGCCGTGGCGCCCTGCCAAAGTTTGACATTTCGCCATAAAACACGAAGTCCTCATAACTCCTCCATACATTATCCAATTTGTCCGATATATCTCACGCTTCATGACGGTTCTGTCCTGAACACATCTATGTGTCAGTATTGCGTCATACTTATAGCGCCACCTATTGGTGAAACAGGAAGTCCTCATAACTCCTCCATACATTATCCAATTTGTCCGATATATCTCACGCTTCATGACGGTTCTGTCCTGAACACATCTATGTGTCAGTATTGCGTCATACTTATAGCGCCACCTATTGGTGAAACAGGAAGTCCTCATAACTCCTCCATACATTATCCAATTTGTCCGATATATCTCACGCTTCATGACGGTTCTGTCCTGAACACATCTATGTGTCAGTATTGCGTCATACTTATAGCGCCACCTATTGGTGAAACAGGAAGTCCTCATAACTCCTCCATACATTATCCAATTTGTCCGATATATCTCACGCTTCATGACGGTTCTGTCCTGAACACATCTATGTGTCAGTATTGCGTCATACTTATAGCGCCACCTATTGGTGAAACAGGAAGTCCTCATAACTCCTCCATACATTATCCAATTTGTCCGATATATCTCACGCTTCATGACGGTTCTGTCCTGAACACATCTATGTGTCAGTATTGCGTCATACTTATAGCGCCACCTATTGGTGAAACAGGAAGTCCTCATAACTCCTCCATACATTATCCAATTTGTCCGATATATCTCACGCTTCATGACGGTTCTGTCCTGAACACATCTATGTTTCAGTATTGCGTCATACTTATAGCGCCACCTATTGGTGAAACAGGAAGTCCTCATAACTCCTCCATACATTATCCAATTCGTCCGATATATCTCACGCTTCATGAAGGTTCTGTCCTGAACACATCTATGTGTCAGTTTTGCGTCATACTTATTGCGCCACCTATTGGTGAAACAGGAAGTCCTCATAACTCCTACATACATTATCCAATTCGTCCGATATATCTCACGCTTCATGAAGGTTCTGTCCTGAACACATCTATGTGTCAGTATTGCGTCATACTTATAGCGCCACCTATTGGTGAAACAGGAAGTCCTCATAACTCCTCCATACATTATCCGATTTGTCCGATATATCTCACGCTTCATGACGGTTCTGTCCTGAACACATCTATGTGTCAGTATTGCGTCATACTTATAGCGCCACCTATTGGTGAAACAGGAAGTCCTCATAACTCCTCCATACATTATCCGATTTGTCCGATATATCTCACGCTTCATGACGGTTCTGTCCTGAACACATCTATGTTTCAGTATTGCGTCATACTTATAGCGCCACCTATTGGTGAAACAGGAAGTCCTCATAACTCCTCCATACATTATCCAATTCGTCCGATATATCTCACGCTTCATGAAGGTTCTGTCCTGAACACATCTATGTGTCAGTTTTGCGTCATACTTATAGCGCCACCTATTGGTGAAACAGGAAGTCCTCATAACTCCTACATACATTATCCAATTCGTCCGATATATCTCACGCTTCATGAAGGTTCTGTCCTGAACACATCTATGTGTCAGTATTGCGTCATACTTATAGCGCCACCTATTGGTGAAACAGGAAGTCCTCATAACTCCTCCATACATTATCCGATTTGTCCGATATATCTCACGCTTCATGACGGTTCTGTCCTGAACACATCTATGTGTCAGTATTGCGTCATACTTATAGCGCCACCTATTGGTGAAACAGGAAGTCCTCATAACTCCTCCATACATTATCCGATTTGTCCGATATATCTCACGCTTCATGACGGTTCTGTCCTGAACACATCTATGTGTCAGTATTGCGTCATACTTATAGCGCCACCTATTGGTGAAACAGGAAGTCCTCATAACTCCTGCATACATCATCCGATTTGCACCAAATTGCTGACGCTTCATGAAGGTCACCTTCTGAACACATCTATGCGTCGGTATTGAGTAACACTTACAGCGCCACCTACTGGTGAAACAGGAAGTACTCATAACTCCTACATACATTATCCGATTTACTCCAAATTGCTAATGCTTGATGAAGGTCGCATCTTGAACACATCTGTAGGTCAGTATTGCGTCATACCTACAGCGCCACCTACTGGTGAAACAGGAAGTCCTCATAACTCCTACATACTTTGTCCGATTTACACAACATTTCTCACGCTTCATCAAGGTACTGTCCTGAACACATCTATGCGTCGGTATTGAGTCACGCTTAGAGCGCCACCTACTGGTGACAGGAAGATTCTGTCAGTACTGAACACCGAAATAGCACACCCTTTAACGGCGCCACACCCCGACCCGCGTGGGGTGCGAGGGCCCGCTCACTGCTGCTCGCAGCACTAGTTCTCCTTCTTCTCCTTCTTTACTCCAAACAAATGCCTTTTAGGCGGCCTGAACATCGATGAAAACGGATGAAACTTTGCAGATACGTCAGTCCCGGTGAAAAATTTGATAATTCATGGGTGACGGAAATGGGCGTGGCAAAACGGCTCAAGAGCGCCCCCTGGAAAGTTTCAAATGGCGAGCCCCACCTTTCAGTTTGATGTAGGCGAACGAAATTCGGAGGGCATATGTATTTCATCGAGCCACACTTAAATGTCTCTTGGAGCTATACCCAACATGCAACAGGAAGTCCGCCATTTTGCTCTTAATGTGCCATTTTGTCCTTGTTTTGACCATTTCCATGCCTCGTACTTCGACGAACTCCTCCTACAGATTTCATCCGATCAACTTCATATCGGGTCAGCTTCATCTTAAGACCTTTGTGATCAAAAGTTATCAAAAAAATTGAGTTTTCACCAAACACCCTTGCCGTGGCGCCCCGCCAAAGTTTGACATTTCGCCATAAAACACGAAGTCCTCATAACTCCTCCATACATTATTCAATTTGTCCGATATATGTCACGCTTCATGACGGTTCTGTCCTGAACACATCTATGTGTCAGTATTGCGTCATACTTATAGCGCCACCTATTGGTGAAACAGTACGTCCTCATAACTCCTCCATACATTATCCGATTTGTCCGATATGTCTCACGCTTCATGACGGTTCTGTCCTGAACACATCTATGTGTCAGTATTGCGTCATACTTATAGCGCCACCTATTGGTGAAACAGGAAGTCCTCATAACTCCTCCATACATTATCCAATTTGTCCGATATATCTCACGCTTCATGACGGTTCTGTCCTGAACACATCTATGTGTCAGTATTGCGTCATACTTATAGCGCCACCTATTGGTGAAACAGGAAGTCCTCATAACTCCTCCATACATTATCCAATTTGTCCGATATATCTCACGCTTCATGACGGTTCTGTTCTGAACACATCTATGTGTCAGTATTGCGTCATACTTATAGCGCCACCTATTGGTGAAACAGGAAGTCCTCATAACTCCTCCATACATTATCCAATTTGTCCGATATATCTCACGCTTCATGACGGTTCTGTCCTGAACACATCTATGTGTCAGTATTGCGTCATACTTATAGCGCCACCTATTGGTAAAACAGGAAGTCCTCATAACTCCTACATACGTTATCCGATTAACTCAACATTTCTCACGCTTCATCAAGGTACCGTCCTGAACACATCTATGCTTCGGTATTGAGTCACGCCTAGAGCGCCACCTACTGGTGACAGGAAGTTTCTCTCAGTACTGCACACCGAAATAGCACAGCCTTTAACGGCGCAGCACCCCGACACGCATGGGGTGCGAGGGCCCGCTCACTGCTGCTCGCAGCCCTAGTTATTATTATTCTTCTCCTTCTTCTCCTTCTCCTTCTTCTCCCCAAACAAATGCCTTTTTGGGCACTGGCGGTGCGAGGCCCTATTGAAACTCGAAGGATTATTATTAGGGCCCGAGCACTGGCGGTGCGAGGCCCTATTGAAACTCGAAGGATTATTATTATTCTCCTTATTCTCCTTCTTCTCCTTCTTCTTCCGAAACAAATGCCTTTTTGGCGGCCTAAACATCAATGAAAACGGATGAAACTTTGCAGATACATCAGTCCCGGTGAAAATCGGATATATCATTGGTGACGGAAATGGGCGTGGCAAAACGGCTCAAGAGCGCCCCCTGGAAAGTTTAAAATGGCGAGCCCCACCTTTCAGTTTGATGTAGGCGAACGAAATTCGGTGGGCATATGTATTTCATCGAGCCACACTTAAATGTCTCTTGGAGCTATACCCAACATGCAACAGGAAGTCCGCCATTTTGCTCTTAATGTGCCATTTTGTCCTTGTTTTGACCATTTCCATGCCTCGTACTTCGACGAACTCCTCCTACAGATTTCATCCGATCAACTTCATATCGGATCAGCTTCATCTTAAGACCTTTGTGATCAAAAGTTATCAAAAAAATTGAGTTTTCACCAAACACCCTTGCCGTGGCGCCCCGCCAAAGTTTGACATTTCGCCATAAAACACGAAGTCCTCATAACTCCTACATACATTATCCAATTTGTCCGATATATCTCACGCTTCATGACGGTTCTGTCCTGAACACATCTATGTGTCAGTATTGCGTCATACTTATAGCGCCACCTATTGGTGAAACAGGAAGTCCTCATAACTCCTCCATACATTATCCAATTTGTCCGATATATCTCACGCTTCATGACGGTTCTGTCCTGAACACATCTATGTGTCAGTATTGCGTCATACTTATAGCGCCACCTATTGGTGAAACAGGAAGTCCTCATAACTCCTCCATACATTATCCAATTTGTCCGATATATCTCACGCTTCATGACGGTTCTGTCCTGAACACATCTATGTTTCAGTATTGCGTCATACTTATAGCGCCACCTATTGGTGAAACAGGAAGTCCTCATAACTCCTCCATACATTATCCAATTTGTCCGATATATCTCACGCTTCATGACGGTTCTGTCCTGAACACATCTATGTGTCAGTATTGCGTCATACTTATAGCGCCACCTATTGGTGAAACAGGAAGTCCTCATAACTCCTCCATACATTATCCAATTTGTCCGATATATCTCACGCTTCATGATGGTTCTGTCCTGAACACATCTATGTGTCAGTATTGCGTCATACTTATAGCGCCACCTATTGGTGAAACAGGAAGTCCTCATAACTCCTCCAGACATTATCCAATTTGTCCGATATATCTCACGCTTCATGACGGTTCTGTCCTGAACACATCTATGTGTCAGTATTGCGTCATACTTATAGCGCCACCTATTGGTGAAACAGGAAGTCCTCATAACTCCTACATACATTATCCAATTCGTCCGATATATCTCACGCTTCATGACGGTTCTGTCCTGAAAACATCTATGTGTCAGTATTGCATCATACTTATAGCGCCACCTATTGGTGAAACAGGAAGTCCTCATAACTACTACATACATTATCCAATTTGTCTGATATATCTCACGCTTCATGACGGTTCTGTCCTGAACACATCTATGTGTCAGTATTGCATCATACTTATAGCGCCACCTATTGGTGAAACAGGAAGTCCTCATAACTCCTACATACATTATCCAATTCGTCCGATATATCTCACGCTTCATGACGGTTCTGTCCTGAACACATCTATGTGTCAGTATTGCATCATACTTATAGCGCCACCTATTGGTGAAACAGGAAGTCCTCATAACTCCTACATACATTATCCAATTTGTCCGATATATCTCACGCTTCATGACGGTTCTGTCCTGAACACATCTTTGTGTCAGTATTGCGTCATATTTATAGCGCCACCTACTGGTGAAACAGGAAGTACTCATAACTCCTACATACATTATCCGATTTACTCCAAATTGCTCATGCTTGATGAAGGTCACATCTTGAACACATCTGTAAGCCAGTATTACATCATTCCTACAGCGCCACCTACTGGTGAAACAGTAAGTCCTCATAACTCCTACATACGTTATCCGATTTACTCCAAATTGCTCAGGGTTGATGAAGGTCGCATCCTGAACACATCTGTGCATGAGCATTGAGTCATACTAATAGCGCCACCTACTGCTTACAGAAAGTCCTCATAACTCCTACATATATTATCCGATTTACACCAAATTGCTCACGCTTCATGAAGGTCGCATCCTGAACACATCTACGCATCGGTATTGAGTCACACTTACAGCGCCACCTACTGGTGAAACAGTAAGTCCTCATAACTCCTCCATACATTATCCAATTTGCCTCAGATTTCTCATGCTTCATCAAGGTTCTGTCCTGCACACATCTGTGTGTCACAATTGAGTCATACTCTGCGCCACCTACTGGCTGAAAAGTCCTCATAACTCCTACATACATTATTCAATTTGTGCCAAATTGATCACGCTTCATGAAGGTTGCATCCTGAACACAATGTTCTTGACCTGGAGAAGGCAAGAGAAGGAAAGCGAGAGAATCCTGGATGAGAGAGAGAGACGGAGAGGCCAATGCAGATTCCACATAGTTAACCATTGTTGCACTGAGTGTTGAGCCCATATTGAGCAGGCACATGGTGGTAGTATGTGGTTTGCCATTATTGATCCACACTCTACAGCTCAGGAGGAAGAAACACCTGCAGAAAGTGACAGGACAACAGAGGAGCCAGAAGGTAAAATACATCTAGGGGAGACAGAAGATGATTAATTAGTAATATGCATTATTGGGATGAGAATGTCTACACATATTCTATGTATTGAGTTGCTACAAGTTGTTTTAGTTTTATTGAAATTGGAGACCATCGTTAGAGACAATTAGATGAGAGAAAATTATCGGAGCTTTCATGTAAATACCAAACCATCAGGCACTCCAGGGAATTGAACCCCATTCCTACTGGAAGTCCAACACCAGTGCCTTTTGCTTTTTGGCAGTTCATGAAAGGGAAAGCAAAACCTGCATTAGCAACAGCATATATGGCACTATTTCATTTTGTGAAAAAATGCCAAATAATGGCTTTTTATTTTGTTCACCTAATGTAGAATATCATGTAATTACTGTAGTTTTGAATGAGCTTCAATGAACCTAATGTTTCACAATATATATTTCACTTTTAAATGCTGTTGTAATGCAGGAAACGAAACCTCAAAATGACACATCTACAACTGTTACAAATCGGATTACTCAATAAATAAAATATCACTCAATAAATATACTCAATTACTCAATAAATATCATTCAATAAATATTAAATAAATATCATTCGATAATTATAAACTCATTACTCAATAAATAAATATTCTATACAATCAATAAATATTCAATAAATATCACTCAATATACTTAATTACTCAAATACATATCATTTAATAAATATAAATACAATAAATATGATAAAAAGCGCTATATTTAAAAGAACAAACTGCCTCATGATAACTAAAATATGTTCATTTGCAACTGTTACAAATCTTTACTCACTCTCTGATGTTATCAAAACCTCTGTTTAAAAGAACAAACTACTGCTTCATGATCACTAAAATACATTGGCAACACTATTGATTCTATTTCATAATGTGTAGTTTTTACATAAACGTGGTCAATTAATGTCCCTTTTTCTGTTGTTGGTCCTGTCACATGTTGAACATATCCTTTGTCGGTTAGAAATTTGCAGATAGTTGATGATTTCAAAATATCGTCATTGAAATCGCCCATGACTGTAATGGTGTTGCTTTTTGGCTCTAGCCAATCAAGTAATTTGGCTAGATTTTCTTTAAACAAAGACATGGGATAAGATGGTGGACGATAAATGACTGCTATCAATATGTTATACTCAACACAGTTGTAAATCAAACATTCCAAATTGACATGTAGTCCTTTGATAATGTCATATGCCAAATTGTCTGCACTGTACAATCCAACTCCACCATGTTGTTGTCCTTGTAATGACAATAGTGCTGGGTTATTGCTACTGTATGATAAACTTCGTGGACAACTATGAAAAGTAAAACCATCAATGTTTACTGTTTCAAATGAGGATGAAGCAGGTAACCATGTTTCTGTAACAGCAATACAGTTAAGCTGCAAATGCTGTGTACACAATGCCAAATCTGATACATGTCGAGTCAAACTTTGAATATTCATCAAAAAGACATTAAAAGTATTTGGACTAAAATTGGGCCTGTTACTTCCAATCAAAAATGGGGGCATACTCTGTATTGCATCCTTAATGTTGTCCCTACAATATAAGACTTTATCTTCAAAATTTTGAATCACCAAACCTGACAAATTTCTAACACGACTTAATGCCACATATGCCTGTCCTGCAGTAAATATTCTTTTAAGACACACCACAGCATTATCCACAGTAACACCTTGTACTTTATGTACCGTGCAAGCCCAAGCAAGTTTAAGCGGAAACTGTCGTCGCAAACCACCTTTCTTTGTTACCTTCTCTTCCTCTGGCTCAATACCCGTAGAACCCTCTGAACCACCTACAGATTTCCTCCTCTCCGCACCAACATGGTCATCATCAAACTTAATATAAACTTTTTGAGGAAATGTCTTATTCTCAGAAGAAACTATATGTGTCACAGTACCGCATACCCCATTAACAAGACCGTCCATAACATCCACATTTTTGCACAACATTACACGCGCATCCTTACCTAACAATAGTTGTTCAGCCAAACATGTGTCATAGGTTTTGCTATGATGTCCAGTTTTCAATTCTAGTTTCCCTGTTTTTGTATTATTTACATAATCCTGAGCATCTATCTGGACATATTCAGGACATGTTTTAAACAGTTGTTCTACATTATGCTCATTAACCTGTTTATTTGTTGGAAATATGTGCAAAGCTGAACTCTCTTCACCAGTCTCACAACGTTTTAATATTTTTATGTCGCTTTTTAACATCGGGGTCTTCTTTACACGGGTTCTTACTCTGTTTAACAACTCTGCAAACACATTATCTTTTTGTCTAACTATTTCTTTTAATTCCACAACCTTAAATAGAGTAGACCACAAGTTTATACCTAGATTGTCTTCATACAGCGGTTTCCCTTTTACTGGAGGTAACTGGTAAAAATCTCCAACAGCAACTACACTAACGTTTCCAAATGGGGAGAGACTTTGTTTACTCTGTCTTAATCTTCCATTAATATAAGACAACAGCCTGTGATCAACCATCGATATTTCATCTATTATCAAAATTTGAAGATCACTAAATTTAACACGCAAAGAATTCACCTTTTCTTCACCCAAAGGTGTGTACGGTAAACGAACATCTTTTCCTATGCTAAATGTGTGGTGAATGGTTGCGGCACGCAAATTGTATGCAGCTATCCCCGTAGGAGCCGTTAACAAAACACAAATATTGTCAGGATGACGACAGACTGTTGACAATAATCTCATGGCTTCATACTGCATGGCTTTTATTAAATGGCTTTTTCCCGTTCCTGCACCCCCTGTAATAAATAAATGGAATGGATCTGGGTTTTTCCCTATTACTTTTGCTAAGCACCATTGTCGAATCTGATAAAAAATAGACAGCTGAGTCTCATTTAAAGATCTAATTAAAGCCAAACCATCATTTCTACACATAATATTATTTTGCTTTTCCAAATGTGCTACTTTTTGTCTATTTAATGCTAAATCTGGAATATTTTCCTCGTGTTCTTCAACTATCTGTTCTTTGTCTTTTTGTTCCTGCTCACACTGTAAACGCTCCAACTCTTGCTCTGGGCACAGTTCACACCAGGCATCTTCTAAAACACCATCTGTATCAATACTACTCTCGATATTATCCAATTCATCTGCTTCAATTTCAAACTTACTTCTGTTTAAATCAACAACTGACTTTACTGAATGTCTTGATCCATCACTAAACCTAACATGCCCATTCTTGTAAAACTGTTGAAATGTTTCACAGCTTGGAGGTTTTAGCTGCTTATCTAAACGATATGGCAAGAACAACTGCATGATACTCTGATGAAATAATTCCGGACTTTTGGTTTCAGAAAAGCGCGCATAACGAATAACTGCAGGTTTTGTACGTGTTCTTTTAGCAACAGTTCCAAAACCTTTGTTTAATTTAAACTGCGTCTTACATTTTTCATTTTTATTTAAAACACGATATTCAGATGCAAATGTTGCCATGCACATGTCATTAAAAACACTATCGTTTGGCCTATTCTTGTAACGATCAACAAAACTAGTCATCCAAATATCGTCTGCGTTTATGTCTTCTGATGCTGCCTTTTGCTTCAACACACTTAATGGCAAACTCATTCTTACTATATTCTCGCCTGTGGGTACAAAAAATACTTTCCTTGAACATTCCTTCAGATGCATATTTGTTAATCTATACACAGCTTCTTGAGCACACACATCTCTGTTATGGAGATAGACACTGCCTAGATTTCTCAGTGCATCTCTTGCCTCAACATTTTTCTCCTTTGAAGCTTCTCTTTGGGCGTTAGCTAACAAAAGTCCCATCTCCCTTTCTGCCTTTGAAATGTACGAAATTATGTAAACAACACATGCGTATGCATCGACTACATACTGAATGTCTAGATTGGCCGACCAACATTTTAATAGAGGCTTACTATACTGATTTACCCAAACTTCATTAACCTGTCTCTTTAACACAATATGTGTATTTCTTGCTAAACTTTGATATGCAGCCTCAAAAGTTGCTTGATTAATCCCTACACTTTGAAACAAATCTTCAACACTATCATGGGTATTATTCTCATCAGACAAAGCCTCCTTGATTTTTGACATTATATTTGATGCGTGATCTCTTTTCATCTTACTTGACTCTTTCTGACGCGGTTTTCCACATGCTGCACACAATGCAGAACTCCCTGTCTCCTCTCCCTGACAAATACATACTTTTTCTTCATTTTCTGTTTTCCGACATATAAATGTACGACTAGATGCAGGCCTTGGAAAATTGAAACGACAAACCGTCTTGTTCTTTTTACACGTTTTTGAGTGGCGCTTTGAATGTTGCTGCACAGATGTGACAGTTTCGTGTAATGTGTCATCTTCTGCTGGTAACTCACATGTTACATATTTATCGATAAATTCAACTACCTCTTCATCTGTGTTTTTATCAATCAATGGTGCATTCTCAATCCAAAACAGGCAATGGACATGAGGTGATCCGCGCTGCTGAAATTCTACTCGATAAAAGTAATCAACAATTATACCAATAGGATGCAATGGCGACATAAGTACCTCCCTCAAGAAACAATGCCAGCGAAAATCAAACATCCTAGCTGCAGTCACAGAATTCCTACGCAATAGGTCACACCTCTCTGCCCACTCTAAATCTTCTACTGTCTGTGTCCTACCTTCCTGTTTCAAAATACTATTAAGAAGATTTTTCCAACGCACATCAGCCGAAGAAAACGAACAAAACCAAGTTGGCACGCCAAGCTGACGGACACAAGCGAGAAGTTCTTTCTGTGCTCCTTGCCAAAAAGCTGGTGTACCTCGAATTGGTTTAAGAAAACGATACCCATCATCAAACTCCAACAACTTTTTCAAAGATTCTTCATGGTTTAAGTTAACTTTTTCCTGAGTATGTACTCCTCGAGAACCATGGCATTTTCCTTTCCGTAATGCTACAGACACACTTGACATAACCTGTTCTATCTCTGACATATACTGAGCAAAAAATATATATTCCACATTTTGTGCAAACCTACCATCAGCATGTTGAATTCTGTTATTAAAATATCGCGATAATGTCAAACGATTTGCTCTGTCTTGATGATATGCATTACATCCCTGTGGAAACAACACTGGAAAACATTTGGCTTCATTTGTATGATCAGAAAGCAATTTAACAGGATTATTCCCTTCTGCTGGTGCAAGATTCAATACACCATCAAAATATTGATCGAGCACTTCCTGACCAATGTCAACAGGCATAAGACACGTGTCTTGAAACATACAATGTTGTTGTCTATCATGCAAAAGCTCATCTTCACCAACATCTGCAGATGCTTCATCTATAGTACTATCAGGCTCCTTCTCTGAAACCTCATCTTGCTCCCTACAAAACTCATTCAGCCACTCTTCATTAAACTCTACATCTCTATAATGCACATTTGTTTGTTTTAAATATTGCAATGCTCGCCTCACACGCATAGTGTCAACAAACTTATATTCATAATGCCCTTTATAAGTTAGCTTACGTTTCAATTTTATACGACACAGAGATCCTTCCATATTAGAACGAGGCAGCAAATTGCTAGTCTGCACAATATTTGCTGGAACACATGTCACTGGTCCATGTACTCCATTTTGTCCACCTTTAGGTAAGGCTAACATTTTCAAAAATGGTATATGTAAAGCTATCAAATGCTGTTCTAAGCTATTCAAACATGCTAACTCTGGTGGAATGGGATCAGGTCTCAAACTGTTCAGTGCACATTCAGGTGGCAGGACACCTCTTTTAATCTTACTATGACACGAGTGGCAAATCCACAGCTGACCTCTAGCTATATCCAACTGACACGGCGTTGCACAGTCCTCATTACATTTGTGTAAATAGTCTTCAGTTAAACATTTATCTGCAAATGAAGCCATTGCTTTATTCTTACTATAATCAGCCCGTTGACACCTTGTAACCTGATTTTTAAACAACAGTCTATGACAAACACAACACACAAAATCAGGCCCATATTTCACCTTATCTAAAAACCTCTCCTTAACAAAATCAAACTCCTTCTGCCTATATTGAATTTCTTTCCTCTTCAATTTGTTAAAAGCTGCAACATGAATCTTATGCTGAAGATTTTCCTGATACTTCTTAATACTCATGGATTTCACACTCTCTTTAAAGACCACATCTTCCTGATACTTCTTAATACTCATGGATTTCACACTCTCTTTAAAGAACACATCTTCCTGATACTTCTTTATACTCTTTTGTTTAACTATGTCCCTATGCAACTCATCTCCCTGATATTTGACTCTCTTCCTACCTCTAATTTTGTCTCTATGCAACTCATCTTCCTGATATTTGACTCTTATCCTGCCTCTAATTTTGTCCCTATACAACTCATCTACCTGATATTTGACTCTTCTCCTGCCTTTAATTTTGTCTCTATGCAACTCATCTCCCTGATATTTGACTCTCTTCCTACCTCTAATTTTGTCTCTATGCAACTCATCTTCCTGATATTTGACTCTTATCCTGCCTCTAATTTTGTCCCTATACAACTCATCTACCTGATATTTGACTCTTCTCCTGCCTTTAATTTTGTCTCTATGCAACTCATCTCCCTGATATTTGACTCTCTTCCTACCTCTAATTTTGTCTCTATGCAACTCATCTTTCTGATATTTGACTCTTCTCATACGTCTAATTTTCTCCCTATGAAAATCATCTCCTTGATATTTATTTCTAAACATTTCCTTTACCATTTCCCTGTACAGAACACTATTCTGATATTTCATTTTCATTTGGAATTTCTTCTTCTTTTCAAAATACTTGGAAAAAATAACATTGATATTTGCAGTGCTCTGCGTCTGGACTTTTGGATTCCTTGTACCTGTGTATGGTGTCTCTAATGAATTACCTACCTCACACAAATTTATACAAATATGCTTATCACCATAAACACACATTACTGGTTCAAATTGATTATTCTCATAATGTTTTAAGTAAATGCCTTCATTTGTAACCATTGAGCAAAAGCTACTGTATTTCAACCATGTTTCACCACTATATATAAATATGTCTACTCCAAAAGCATTTGCTGTTGCTTGAATTTCTATATTGGTTGCACTACTACCAACATACCTCATTTGCGACTTGTTAATATACTCTGCCACTGAAACATATTCCTTATCCAAATACTCCATGTGTTCTGCACTATGAATTTCCATGTACTTAACAACAGCATGTCTAATTTTCAGATGACCTTTTTGAGAGCCACAAATAACTTGAGATACTGATCTAAAAAAACTATTTCCATCCTCTAGAATGTCCTTTGTTTTACACACAACACCTAAAGAGCCATATTCTGTATGCACTTGTAAATCCTGTCTTTCAAACTCCACATTCAATTTGCTACATAATGTTTTTGCAAATTCAGTGCAAATAGGACTGAATTTAAATGCAAGCTTACTTGACTCATCCACAACATCACAATCTGTTTGCTGATTTACATCATCCTCAATATACACTACGTCTTCACTACCAGAACTTGAAATTCCAACTGGACTCAAACCACCTGTACACACAACTGTTTTCATGTTCTCATGCTCCGTGACTTTACATAAACTGCTCTCTGCACTTTGTCTGGTATTGTACACTTTGGAGAAGGATGTATTCACTTTACAATAACCATAACAGCTTTGCAACTGAGGCTGATGAACACACACAACAGTTTCATAATGGTTGCCATTGCAATTTTGCAAGTAGATGCCCTGTTTTGACAAACACCTATACTTACAGCTATATTCTAGCCACCGGTTATCATAATAAGTAAAAATATTAACTCCTAGACAATCTGTTGCTGCTTGAATTTCCACTTCGGTTGCCCAACTGCCAACATATTGCATCTTGGAAATCTGAATGTACTCGGCCACTGATGAAAATTCACTTCTCAAAATATGTTTATAATCCCCTGCCTTATTTTTCAGTTGTTTAACAACAGCCAGTCTGATTTTCCTGTGGTTCTTCTGAGTGCCGCTCACAGCTAGGGAGATTGCTCGAAAGAAACAATTGCCATCAGCCACTATTTTCTCATTCTTACACGGAGATCCCAACAAACCAACTGCTCTTAACACTTGTGCATCAGATTGTTCATACTCTATATTCAACTGTGTACATAAAGACTGTGCAACTTCATTACCAAGAGGATCAAACTGTAGCTTTTTAGAAGCCACATCACTAATAAACATGACATCTGCACTAACATCTGCACTAATATCTATTTTCCTTTTCTTAGATCCACAAGTTTGCCCTGTAATCTTACACTTAGTACCGATCCTGCCTGCTGATGCAATACCATGTTCCAATGATGATGAACCTAAACCCAATTCTACCGTTTCAAAAGACTTCACTCCTGCAAACTGTGATTTCGAACTGCTTGTATTTGGGTCTGCGTAAATGACTCGAACACCAGAAATCTCAAAAGGCCTATCTCCACTACTGAGTGACAAAGACAATTTGTGTATGTAACTAAAAACATCTTTAAGACAACTAAAATACACAATAAGGCTTTTACCAGGGGGATCTACCATTCCAGCAGCACAACGCGCATGAGAATCAACAATTGCATAGCGTCTACTTTCACAAATTATTGCACACGTGTTACTACACAACGTTAGAAGACATGTGTCATATTTTGCAAACATGTCATCCAAACCATTTAGCAGAGACTTAAATACACCAGCCTGGATAAATTCTCCATCAACAATATTTACATCACCAGATACAACATCACCATACTCAAACTTGAAATTATGTCCACCAATAACTGACTGCTTGGGCAAATCGGGAACACTCAATAGTCTTGATACTCCATAAACATCACCATATTCATCAATAACTGACTGCTTGGGCACATATGAAACACTAAATGGTCCTGATTTTCCACAAATCATATTGCCTCTCACAGACTTGTACAACTCATCACCTAAAACTAAAACATTGTCAAGATCCTCTGTCTGCCATGAAAAAACACTTTCAACTGCATGTTTTGCTAAAGCTGTCAAACCTATTGCCATACACTGAACTCCTGCATTTTCAAAGCGAGAATCACCCTGATGAAATGAACCTATAACACTATTTGGAGGGACATTTTTCACAACACTCTTACCTCTGGCAGAAACATCCACAACCTTACCTGCATCGACCTCCTCCATTCCCACCACTTCCACGGGCCTGGTACGTGCTGCCTGGATAGGCACGTCCACAGCAAACGGGGTTGCCTCCACCTACAAAAAAAGAAGATGTTACCTGCCAATCTGCCAGAAACCACATCCACAAGTTTACCTACACCAACCTCCTGGTAGGTGCTGCATATGAAGATACCTCAAGAAGACACACACGTTGCCACAACCTAAAATAATTCATTGTACTATAATATTTTGACAGAACTCTTTTAGTATACATTTGGCTGTTGGTAATTTAAAGGATATGTCAATTAAATGGTTAAAGCAATTGAATGGTTACATCTTTCAACTTAAAATGTGTGTTATATCCCTTTTTTCTGTGTTAACGGCAACTATGTTTGGCAAAATAATTCTGCTCACAAGTCAAATTGTACTATGAAAGCTTGTGATAGCTTTACATTTGAAAGCAACATAGGAAATCACTCATTTTGCAGACTGGTTAAACATCCCAGGTCCTAGTTATATGAACTACACCAGACATTCACAAAATCTAGGCGTAAGATAAAAGGGGTAGGGCTGAGTGGAACATTGGGACTGGAGCAAAGACCCAACCTCCTCCCTTGCAACCGCTTCAAGTACACTGGTAGGTGAATCCTGGGAAGACACCCCCACAACCCTTGGTGTTGCCTCAACCTAGGAATAACACAGCAGACAAAAAAACTGAATGAACTGCATTAACAAAGTACTGCGTTACAAGTCTCTTGTGGCAGCAACTACATTATTAGTTCAATCTGTGCATATAACAAAGGTCTTGAAGCTACCAATTAATAGTCTGTTAATTATATAACATAATAATGATGTTTAGCTTTTTACTGCAAGAAGCATGAAAAAACTTTGCATTGCCAAGTAAAAAACCCAATAGGTGCACCAACCTTTTACACAACAGACATGCACAAAATCTAGGAGTAAGATAAAAATAATAGGACTAAGTGGGATATTGGCACTGGACCTAAGTACTAACCTCCTCCATGGCAACCACATGCACGACACTGGTAGGTGAGTCCTGGGAAGACACCTCCACAATCATTGGTGTTGCCTCAACCTAGGAATAAAACAGCAGACAAAAACAATTGATTGAACTGCCTTAACAAAATACTGTGTTACAAGTCTCTTGTGACAGGAACTACATTATCATTTACATCTGTGCATATAATGAAGGCCTTGAAGCTACCAATTAATACTGTCTCTTAATGATCTAACATAATAATGAGGTATAGCTTTATACTGCAGGAACAATGAAAACACTTTGCACGCTCAAGTAAAAAACTCAATAGGTCCTCCAACCTCTGTCGGCAGAACGTCTGTCAGAGGACAGCCAGGTGAGGCCTCACAAGACACTGGTACAACACTTGATTCAGCCTCAACCTAGTGGGAAGAAAAATACATTAAAAAAAAACTGTACACTTATCATTGTTTCACAATTAGTGAATATTTCAAACATTTTAACCAACTACCTATTTACTCAGACTGTAAAAACAATTAGAATACTAAAATATTACATTGAAATAAATTACAAACCTGCCGCTGCGGACGTTTCCTTTTCGAGGCAACTGCTTTCTGCCGACAGTCCACTTTAGGCTTGATCTAATGGGAAACAAAGAACACTTTTTCAAGAAGTATTTGGAACAAACTATATAGTGTTCTATATTATATAACAGTCTTAAATGGTGTTAACTTGTTCTGTGTCAGGACAAATAACGAACATTGAAATGCCTCAAACATACAATTTGCATATTACAAATTACCCGTTTGCCTTGTGGAACAGGTGGGCCCACAGGGCTAGACAGATGAGATGGAGAAGCTCTCTCCATTGCATCGAGCGTGGCACTGCTGAACCAAACGGGGTTCACAGGGATGATCTCCTCCAACACCACAGATGTTGCATCCACCTGTGAAAAAAAATAAAGGCTATAGTTTTTAACAACCTGTAATTGATTTGTCTTGTTCAAAAGTCAATTATACTCAGCATGTATTGGAACAAATAGGTATCACTTAATCATTACCATCTTAAACTGCTCAGAAAAAATCATCTACTTGAAAAAGTTTCAAAGAGAAAGAGACTCACCTTCTTGCGCTTGCCAACGAGTTTCCACTCAAAAGGGTTTGACGGACGTGGCACACTGACCTCTCCCGTGACGACCACCTTTGGCACAAAACCTCTCACAGGGGGCGATGTCCTGGGAGGAACCTGTGGAGCTGGCGATGGTGGGTTCAGCTGCAGGTAGGCAGACTGCCACAGCAACTGAACCAGAATCTCCATGCCGCCATTGTCACTGAGATGGACCTGTGAATTAAGTAATGAATATACTTTAACAACAGAACTTTTAAAGTCTATATGAATCTGCAATGAACTACACTACTAAGATCAATACAAAGTGTAAGTATACATCAAATTTTTCAACTGGCAATTTTAAAATAACATGTTGTACTTACACCATCCCTGCTCCACAGCTCAAGGTGGTTGAACGGGAAGTGCTCAGCAGTGGAGAAGTACTTGATGTCTTTGAAAAAAGAACACATGAAGAATTTAAATATCTACATATATTAATTCTGAATTCGAAATCATAGCAAAGACCTGAATTTACATATTTATTCAATCAGTTTGGCTAAAAAGACATATACATAACTGAACTAACACTGAAAACTTTTTTTTTGCAACTTACTCATGCTGGCTGCCACACGATGAAACTCTTGACGCGTAAGTTGCTGCAAACCCGCGTCAACATTCAATCGGGGTATGAAGTCCTGGACAAAGACCTTATAAACAATACTTGTTGTTAGCATTTTATTCCCTCATAATTTCAAAATCATTAAAACAATGTTATTATTTTAAACTACTACAAAGCATACCTGAGTCGAGAGACTAAGGGCACTGCGCAGGAGCTTCCGGAAGTCAGCTCCTGCCTCCTCAACAGTACGGCTGGCGGTAAGATTGTTGCTCGGGGCCATGACGCAAACTGCATCGGGTCTCGGAGTTATTGCGGCATGCAACAACTCGGTCCTCAACTCCGACGCACAGGCCCCCGGCGTTGACATGAAGCCAAAGGAGATGCGTCCCACTGGCATCTTCACAAAACCATCTACAATGGCACGTAGATGGGAGGCTCCCACAACAAGAACAAACTGTAACAGAAAGGTTATTTATTTGAAAATAAATAAAAATCATATATAATTCCTCAAATCAAGTATTTGTGAATACATTATGAAAATAGTATTTACCTCGTTGTCTGGATCCTCAGGTGGAATGACCAATTTGTGACTGCGCCCAGTCCAGCTAGAAATTGGCCATTGTCTCACTCGGTGACGGTAACCTGCACCATGACCTATTTATAAACATACACAGAAGAGTTAAAAACACACACAGAAAAACATGTCAACAAACAACATTAAAATAATGGAAAAACAATAGTATGCAGTTAAAGGTGGGATATGTAGTTTGCTTTTGGCTTTATTTGGTAAAATTGGCATAATATCCTTTCAGTAACAGAAGTGCTTGGAGAATAAACTTGGATCTCCGTGTTTACCGCTGCCTCTGTATTTTCAATTTAAAAAATGCATCGCGCCCGAATGTATTGACCAATCAGGCTCTCTATCTCGCCACACCTACCAGTCATGTTTGGAGGGAGGGACTACATCATGATTGACAGGAAGGAGGGGCAGGTTCTTTTGAAAAAGATGACCAATGGGAGGCCTTGTTGACATCAAACTACCTACCCCACCTTTAATCAATATGTAATGCATAAACAATTGGGAACATACGTTCAACAGGGCCAGGAAGATTCTGAGGTCCAACCATGACGATGCGTTGGGCCGCCATTCTCTGCCTGGCTGCATCCGAAAGGCGGGAGGACTTGGTACGAGGCATCTAAAAGAATGCAAAACAAATGTTTAGAAAGAAATCACCAGACAGCTTTCAACACACAACTAGCACTGCGAGCAGCATTGAGCAGGCCCTTGCACCCCACGCATGTCTTGGTGTGGCGCTGTTAAAGGGTGTGCTATTTCTGAGAAACTATTTCTGCTATTTCTGAGAGAAACTTCCTGTCACCAGTAGGTGGCGCTCTAAGTGTGACTCAATACCGACGCATAGATGTGTTGAGGACACGACCTTCATCCAGCGTGAGCAATTTGGGGTAAATCGAATAACGTATGTAAGAGTTATGAGGACTTCCTGTTTTATGGTGAAACATTGGCGGCAACATTGTTTGGTGAAAGTTAAATTCTTTTGATAGCTTTTGATCAGAAAGATCTTCAGATGACACAATGTGTTCAGACCGGGCGCAAATTTTTTCGGCCGCACGGCAAGTTTACATAGAAAGTCAATACAATTCACGCAAACTGGGCGGCGCGAATCAGGCGAACCCGGCGGCGTCAATCATGCGAACTGCCGCATGGTGGCCAGGATTGGCCGCGCGGCGAATTCGCAAAAAGTATAAAAAAAAAAAAAGACAATTTGGCAAATTCGCTGCGCGGCGACCCCTTCGGTCGGGCGAACTGGGCGGCCCACCACGCCCAGTCAGAACACAGCATAAGTGTGCTTACATTTATAGATACATGGATGCAGTGATGGTGGTGAAAGAAATAGTCTACATTCTTCACTTGCTGTTGACTGACTGTTACATTAGTCGACTTTAGCCTACTTCATCAAAAGCCACATTAGCCTACTTTATTTACATCTACAGTAACAGTGACTATTAGTGGGGTTGTGAATATTAATGCGCAATTGGGCCATTGAAGTTAAGATATTGAATTGAGCAGCATGGCTTCCTATTGTCTGAGCCCTGCTTCAACTATCTTAATTTATCAGACAGAAAAAAAAACAGCCAAGCACATAAACCAGGCTGGACCTGGCTTAGTCGCCCGCCCATAACCCAGGCTCGACCTCGCCTGGTCGTAGTAGCAAAGAGACACTTGGCGAAGCGCGGTCTAAACCGTCTCTTGGCGTGCGCTCCGCTCACCAGTAGTTTAACTACCGATTACAGTAAAATTATACTTTTAAAAAGGACAGTTGCAACATTGCGCATCTATCTACCGTACATGCGCGAATTACATCACGAGTGCACAATAAAGTTGATGAAAATGAATGTTATTTGAAGCCTATATAACGCATCATGGGAATGTTGTGTTTTACAATTTTATTGAGCCAAATAAAATATAGGGACTATCCTTAGCCTAATATAATCCAATCTATGAACAACAACAATACCTTTTGCAAAGGGGAAATTTGATGGCTCCAACCGAGATTCCTCAGCTACATTTTAGATGCAAGTAACAACATTCCAAAAAGCATATCTTCATCTAGTCCGAATTCTAAGTAGGCTATTAGCCTACACATGATTACAAGAAAGGAAAACTGAGAATAGTCACTTTTGTCCAAAAATGTGTTATAGTTGTTAGCTTATATATATAGCCTATGCAGAATTAGAACTGACAGCATATATAAAATACAAACTTAAAGCCCTATTCGCACGGGACAAGTATTATCTGGGGACCTCGGTGATTTAGAAATTATCCCCTGTCGTCTGCATTTCGTTATGGCACATTGTCACTGGTTAAGCAAAGTCTGCGTTTTACTTGAATTTGCAGACATTATCTCCCGGTTATGATGCCACTGCACACTCTTTTTATGAAGTAAAAATCTACACATCATTAAGCCTATGGCTTCCGTATACAAAAAAGATGAGATTGTGAGCCTCAAGTTAGGCCTATTGCCGCAGCAGCGCAGGCATTTGGAAATGTACAGAGGCGCACCAAATGTTTCACAGACTCAACCAAATGATATCTGTAGTTGGCTGATAACAGCTGAAGTAAACATTTGGCAGATGGTGCGTGGAAATGTAGGCTACAGACATTACAGTATGTCAGGGAGCGTTCCGCTATTCGTTCATAGAGGGCCATGCCAACGTGCCTCGGGCATGACAATTCTCTCACCGTCACAATGTATATATATGGCCACCTTCATACTAAGCTGAACATAATGAACGTATACTTTATATGATATCCAATTGTAGGACAGTCGGTTACTTTTCCGTTGCAGTTTAAAATGCGGCTAGTACAATGCAGAAATTAATAATTGTCGCCGTTTTTGGCAGTTAATAGGGCCCTACTACTGTTGCTTTTATAGCCGATACCAAACCATAATGAGGACGAATATACTCGCAATTGGTAATGTCTCCGAATATGTATTTAAACCGGCCCTCTTTTTGTCATGTAATTCCTACATAGTAGACAAGGCTAAAAGCCGTTGGCAGGCGAATTCAAATGATGCAAGATCTCAAAGCTAACTATATGAAGCCCAATAGCCTGAAAGCTAATAGCAACAATTATAATAAATGAGCTACACAACACACTTTTAACACAAAGTAACCCTCACTCGTTTACAAATATAAAGACAAAATGTCGGAAAATGCCTAGCTAAGTTACACATTAGCTATCCAACAATAGCTAGGCTAGGCTAACAAGCTACCTTAGCTACACACTATAACGACACTCATTATTACTTACTGCGTTCTATCAAGTCCACGTAGTCCTCAAAAATCGATGTAAAGAAAGAAAAGAAGAAAGAAAGAAAGAAAGAGAGCTGCTGGAGATCGGGGGTTTGTGCTTGAAAGCTGTGTAATGCAAAAGCAGATACAGTCGCTATCTCGCTCGGTTATCACAGAAGTTCGAAAACTCAGTGACGCCGGTTGAGAGGAAGTGGACGGTATTTATAGGCTACGCTCAGAGGCGCTATTTTCAAAATTCAAATGAACCAATCAGGAGTGTCGTAGCCGAACAATCATTTTATTCAACACCACTACAATAATAATAATGATAATAATATTGATAATACACATATACTTAATAATTATACTACTACTAGGCTAATACTACTATGTATATCCCCTTGATGCCTGGATTTTTTAACAATTATATAAAAAAAAATATTTTTTTTTTTTTGCCTTCCAGCTGATGCTAAATTAAGTGGAGATTATTAATTTCACAATAGCACATAGAATAGATATACATTCGGCTATGATGCAAATTAGCAACAACAGGCATACAAAAGTAATTTGGGTATGATGCAAATTAGCGACAAGTCATAATTTATAAAGATTAAAAATATTATTTTATTATTTACTCATACTCACTTGACATGTTACATTTTTACTCATACTGTTTCACTGTCCTTATTACTGTAGGCCTATATGTTTACTAATACTCTGACTGTTCTTGTTACATGTTTACTCATACTGTTTGACTGGCCTTGGTACTGTACATGTTTACTAATACTGTTCTTGTTACATGTTTACTCATACTGTTTGACTGGCCTTGATACATCTTTACTCATTCTGTCTGTTTCACTGTCCTTGTTGTGATGTAGAGAGTGAGCATACAGTTACTGCTGACTCTTACATGTGGAATTCACAAAAGCAGTTGTTTTTGTTGAAGCACAGATGAACATTGCACTTTACACATTTTAATACGGTCTTGCCCTTACATTTTGGGAGTTTGCAGCGTTGCCTCCCACTTTCAACCACTGGCCAGTAACCCACAGCATCTGAATGGACTTCCTGTATTGGAATAGCCTTAGTTGGACCTCGACGTTTCTGCTTTCAAACTCCTTTCAACATCAGATGAAGGCCGTCCACTCTTCTTCTGTGACAGATCCTTGCCTTGCATGCAGAGTGCCTGTGCAATAGATGTTCTGAAAGCAAGCAAATCCTTCTGATTCTTTCTTTCTCACAATTCACGCCGATACAGCAACCAGCTGTTGACAATGGCCATATCGACAAAGTGAAAAAAAACCAACTGTGGTAGTACTTTTTAGACCTGATGTGGATTAATATGCAATCAGTGCATCAAGTGCATTGTTCGATTTTGTTTGCCTGTAAAAGTGGCCACACATGGCCATTTTGTAAAGTCACGTAATAAAGGCAAATAAATCACGTTTAAATATAACACCTGCTGTCATAATCACGACTTTAACAAGAATAGAATCCTACATTTCACAAAAGGAAAAACGTAGATGCAACCGCGACAGAACAGCAAAGGCCCTATTGGCCAATCCCTATATATTAAAAAAGGCCTCCGCTACAGATCCTGCCTAGAACTTAGATGCATAATAATTAGCCTATCTAATACAATTAATAATCATCTAATATATCATAAAATCATAAGCCGTTTTATTGGCTGTAGGCTACACGAGTTGGTCTATATCCATCTGGCAACGGCGCGCATAGCAGAGAGCATCAACTCGTGTAGCCTGTGAATCTATCAAGATGCTACTTTACTCATCCCTTGGGCAAATTAGGCCTACAACGCTTGACAAAGCGATGAAATGATAGAGAACAGACATTCAAGATCACGTCACAATATTTTGTCCGAAACGCTCAGTCCGTGAGCGCATGGAGATGAGCCGTCCACGGCTGCTCTGCACTGGAGGGAAGCTGTCGCTCTGTAGGCTATGCGTCTCTCCACCACAGTCCCCAGCAAGTCCAAGCTCCCCCAATGAATAATACTTATAAACATATGCACACGTGATGTCCCAATGGCCTCACATGGCACTTATATGTAAACACAGTAGCAAAATTAAGAAATGAGTGTCAGTTTACATTCTAAATGCCACTCAAAATGATGCGTTGCTGCTGTGAGTTCCATGTACAGTAGGCCTATGACATCACATGCAGTCACACCACAACACCACTAATCATCACCACCAAGAAGAATAACATTCTATACTCTACTTACACAATGACTTGGAACTTAAGAGCTCTAGACTAGAGCTACTTCTAGCCACACTGCACAGATTACATTTCCAATGTTGTTTAAGATACGAAAGTAGAGCAAGAGGGTCACAATTTTACAAATAAAAATGAAATTGACAACAATCATAAAGTTAACATGTATTTATTGGACATTTTCTTCAGCCAAACTGAGGAGAGAAAAAAACCACAAATTAGTACATTGAAATGATTTTATAAACTTATATATACCTAGGACACCATGGCTAACTAAAATATATGAATAATACAAAAAGAGAAAATCTTAACATTACAAATGCAGAGGAGCGGTCATTTCACCCATGCAACTACATTTAAAGTAATTCCCTGCACCCCTTCAACTTACAATACCCGGCTTCTATGCTCTCCTAGGCATGTGCATTTTACCTGCCACTGTTTTTGACACTTCAAAATCACATGAGGAAAAAGTATTTTGGACTTAAAATCCAATCCATTAATTTTCCCCTTGACATTTACTGTAGGCTGCAACACTACTTTCTCCCGGTAGATATTGCCAAGGTTCATCAATACAGTCGTTATGTAGTCAAGCTCAAATGTATATGAATAATCAATACTAGGTATCATAGGCATATGAATACACAGAAATAATATTTTCTGTGGTATACAACTTCAGACTTGCTCTCACATAATGAGTCATAGCCTACTCTAAAGTGCCATGTGTCAGTAACAGCCTCACTTCTAAAGACTACAGGATGACTTGACCTACTCCACAGCACTTCTAGTAAGTTTATACAGCACATCTAGTGTTAAGACTATAAAGGATAAAACAATACTCACACAGGGACTCCTTCCACAAGGGGGAGCTCCACTGGAGCCTCCATCGGTTCAATGCACTCTATTAATCATAATGTAAACAGAAAGAAAAACATTAGTTGTATGATACAACACCTTTATTAATGGTGTTGGGTTGATAAACACAGCATAAACAGTACTAATGTGTACATTGGCAATAATACCCCTCATATTAATCCCATTCAATATGATATATCTACGCCAAACACAAAGAGACTATACATTCTGTATTATTCCTGCAGTATGGTAAGGATGGTGACTGCAACTATGAAAAAGTTTGAAAACTACAGCTCCACCCTCAGTAGGCTATAGGCAGACAACCTTAAGCGTGATTTATGGTTGAACGCCTGTACCCTACAGCGCTGTCAGTCATTTATGCTTCTAGGTTCATGTGTTACAAACCACATCGCATTGTGCGCATTGTGTTGCCTCTGGGTATGAAATGCGCTATACAAATAAAGCTTTGATTGATTGATTGATTGACATCACCATGACGCATAGTTATATTTTTGGGAAGGTGCACGTCAGGCTACAATTTAGCTTAAGCCATAACGACTGACCTACAGCTAGCAACCCATAACCTACACAATCGATTCAACATGGAGGCATAATTCACACTTAACGCATATACCTCGCCCCTGACTAAACAAGGGAGACACACAAAGGCATGGAGACAGGCATGGCAAATCAAACTTGACAACTTCAACACAACAGACCTCATCACTCGCTGGACACTTACGAGAGAGCGCAGTGGCCTGGTCCTCTGCCTGTGCTGCCTCCTCAAAATCACTGTCAGCTGAGATTCACATGGAATAATATATTGAATAAACATTAGTTCTGGAAAGATTGTTGACATTGCCCACAGAATAAAAACACTCACAATGCCTTATCTTGTAAAATAGCCTACACAAACAGACAATCAGTTGTGTCATGATTTCCTGTATAGTAATTCACAGCTGATATTTTCTTGTAATTGGAAGTTAAATACATTCTAAATGTTACTCAAGTAAACACCACAGCTATTGTCAAATTCATTTCAAAACAATTCACAAAACTGTGGATGAGGTGAATAACCTCATATCATTAAATTATTACCTATTGGCTATGTAACAGCAAACTATAGGCCCTATGCCTACTGCACCTCACAGCCATGTTCAAGCTGCTTATATAAATTGGCACACACAGATTATAGGCAATATGCCAGCTATTTCATCATTGAGATTTTTTGATGGTAGAGTACAATAAATCCACTCTATGTTGTGTTGAGATATGTCATTAATATTTTCAGTATAAAAATTAAATGTATTATTGTTATATTTTAGAACTCAAAGTGCAACAGTAGTATAATGGTGTAGAGAAAAATAACATCAGTAATTTTCAAACAGTAACAAAGCCTGGGAAAAATCGAATCTAAAGTCAACAAATAAATATCATTCAATGACATAAACACTTACCAAACACAGCAGAGGTCTCCAGGACCTCTGCTCTCTCTCTCTCGGCAGCCAGCTGCCCCTCCAGGTACTCCAGGCGCTTATCACGGGCACGTACACACCTGACCTGGCGGATCAGGGCCTGGAGTACCTCTGTGGCCAGTGAGTGCCCCTCTCCATGCAGGTACTCCCGCGTCGCCCAGGGATTCATAATTTGTAGCTGTAAAAAAAAAAACACAATACATTTAAGGACACGTGAATGAAAAAAGCTAAAATAATAACACAATAAGGAACAAAAATGTCCACTGTATCCATGCTTCAGGTAACATTGATTTGCCTGATGCACAACAGCAACACATATGTTTGCCACACGCAGACCACCCTGGGCCTGATAGATGACCCCCATGTCTGCTTATATGCTATACTAATCCTGTCTTCCTCTCTCCTCCCTAGTATCTCCCCCTTTCACTCTAAACAGGTCCTGTGAACACCTCCCTGTCTCCTGTAGCACACCTGGTAACTTGTCCCAGCGAACCTCCCACCCTGTCCTCAGCCAAGGTCCCCCTTAAGACTTGCAGATCAATCTCCTGCTCTGCTCATGCAAATTTAACTCTGTAAATTCAAATATATTACCCTGTATATTGTTCCTTAGCCAATGCCATGTCACCTATTTTTAATTAAAACAAAAATGTATAAAAACACACTATCTTTGGTGACATCTATGTAGCCTACTTTGGTAGGTAAACATGTTCTAAACAATTCCGGGTTTTAAATATACAGTAACTGCGTTTGTCGGTTTGTAACTTGGTTGCTAATCTTCAACATAGCGCTGCATTTTACAATGTTAATGTCAATACGTTATTTTTTTTTCAAGCGACTAACTTAATGAAAACAACATTGGATGTTGATAGTTTGGTGTTTAGATGTGAAAAGGTAAAATGTGAAAACATTACAGCCAATAGCCTAACCACGAGCCTAGCCTAATGTTAGGGGCCTACTTTTTTGACGACAAATGACAAATTGAATTAATTCGATGGAAATGCCATCACCAAATAATGCACGTGGTTTAACGCAGGCCACTATGGTCTAATCAAAACCATGAATTTGTTCATGCGAATTATAAATAGTGCAAGCATATGATACATGCAGTCATAGCACGTGTTATAAACGTAGGCTATCCAAACCATTAGCCTAATTTGTCAACGCCAATTACAAATGCGTGATAGCATATGATAAACGCAGTAGCCTAATTATCACGAACACCCTCTTCATAAATAGGCCTACTACAATTTACTCTTAATCACTCACGTTGAACATCTCCAATTTTTGAGCCAGCTGGATGACCTCTGGCTCATTTATGGTGGGCAGCGCCGGGGGAGCAGTTGGTCTGGCAGCCATGATCTCATGTGATCTCTGATAATGATCATGTGTCGGTCGCCTCTTTTAACAGACCGATGGAGCCGCCTCCCGTCAGAGCCGTTTTTTGGGTTATTTAGTTTTGAAAAGCTGATTGATAGGACGATAATCTATATCTTTTGCATATTACATGAAATTTCTATAGCTTTACTGGACTTGAAAATATATATATTAAAATAATACCCTTGATTGTGATTGTGTGTGTGTATAGCCTATAGGCCGAAATGAAATAGCATAAAACTAAGAACCATAGCACTTCGGTCATTTTATTGTGTAATAGCCTACACCACTCATGACTGCAAGAGCATATTGCATGTTGATTTAAAATATTAATTTAAAATGTTCTCCCATAATTAGGCCAGCATCCAAGCTATCATCAATATTAGCCTACTATTATTATTTTTATTTATATTATTGTTATTACTGTTACGATGCTCCAAATACACAAATGATGAGTGCTATATTTCTATAATAAGTTCCTAGTATGTTTATTTAGTCCCCTCAGCTCCTCCCCCAGTGCGATCTTAGAAATCTCGTTCTTTGATCAGTCTTTTAAGTTAGTTCTTTGATATCTTTCATTGACAGTTCTTTGATATTGAAGTTCTTTGAAGTTCAGTGAAGGCCTATTTCTCCCCAACCGACGGGCGCGCGCACCACATTAACAAGTAGGACTGCTACATCTACTGACGGTCGTGGACACACTCGATTCGTCGTTGCCATTATTCGCCAGCCCGAGCAGCACTATCTCCCCATTCTTCATATTGTAATAAACCTTTGTAGAAAGGGTCCTGGGGATTATACCCGATAGCTGTAGCTGCCACCACCTTTGTTTACCGGTATGGTCCGGTGCCAAACCCCAGAGAACCACCACAACGACAGGGTAGAAAAGGAATAATATTTTATTAATTCAGTATTTAAAAAGGAGCCAGGGAAACAAGGCCAGCCTACTCCACTACTACTGGCCAGCTGTGGCCAACAAAAGGCCGCACAAATCTATAGGCTGGGTATGAAAACCGTGATAATAAACCGCACACACGCGTAACACTGGTGCCACACTTAAGGCTCGCAAGAGCTTTACACTGCACGCCTCCACTACACCGCACAGCACACACAGAAGCTGGGGGTTCACACCACCGCCAGACAACCACTACAATCTTAGAACATGATACCCCACACAGGCCTATACACAGAGCTCCCTCTAGCCCCACAGCTCACCAAACGCGTCGGACTGCCCCTGACCTCCCGTTCCTAACTAATTTCATGGATAGCCTACAAAATAGGCATTAAAAACTATACCGCTAGCTATGGATGTATTGAAAGACACACAAGACATGCATTAAACATTACACATTAACAAATAGGCATTGATTAAAGACTATAACTTAACTCTCGCGAGTTGGTGCGACCCCCCCCCCCAGGGTCTAGGCTTTGCGCACCGCGCCGACCAATTCAGTCCAGGCAAGGGGGGAAAGGACGTCGGTGCGGTGAGGCAGACAGGGACTCGCGACGGCAGGCCGGGTGTCCCAACTCGGCCAGGGAGCAGGTAGGCAGACCAGACAGTAGGCACTCCTAACAAACCCGTCCCTCACGCTGGCTGTCCCCTGCCCACTCTGGCTCACTATCTTCCCCGTCGGTGGCCCTAACCAGCCACGAACGGATCCCTCCCCCCGCGAATGCAATAACAAACATACAATATACTGGTATGGTCCTACTCCCGGGCACCCCCTCACACTCCCGGCTCTGTTCCTTATAGAGTCCCTGCCAGAGCGTGAGTCACAGGTGATCAGTGTTAACGTCAATTAGCCCCACTAGGCCAGGTGATCAGCGTTAAGTCAATGCTGGTGGGCAAAGCTCCACCACAATATTCAGACAGCATCTAATAATGGGAGCGCCCATTTAAAGGGATAGTGTGCTATTTCAGATCTCACGCTTCATGAAGGTTCTGTCCTGAACACATCTATGTGTCAGTATTGTGTCATACTTATAGCGCCACCTATTGGTGAAACAGGAAGTCCTCATAACTCCGGCATACATCATCCGATTTGCACCAAATTGCTGACGCTTGAGTTTCACCTACTGGTGAAACAGGAAGTACTCATAACTCCTCCATACATTATCCAATTTGTCCGATATATCTCACGCTTCATGACGGTTCTGTCCCGAACACATATATGTGTCAGTATTGCGTCATACGTATAGCGCCACCTATTGGTGAAACAGGAAGTCCTCATAACTCCTGCATACATCATCCGATTTGCACCAAATTGCTGACGCTTCATGAAGGTCACCTTCTGAACACATCTATGCGTCGGTATTGAGTTACACTTACAGCGCCACCTACTGGTGAAACAGGAAGTACTCATAACTCCTACATACATTATCCGATTTACTCCAAATTGCTCATGCTTGATGAAGGTCGCATCTTGAACACATCTGTAGGTCAGTATTGCGTCATACCTACAGCGCCACCTACTGCTTACAGGAAGTCCTCATAACTCCTACATACTTTGTCCGATTTACACAACATTTCTCACGCTTCATCAAGGTAGCGTCCTGAACACATCTATGCTTCGGTATTGTCACGCTTAGAGCGCCACCTACTGGTGACAGGAAGTTTCTTTCAGCACAGGACACCGAAATAGCACACCCTTTAACGGCGCCCCACCCCGACACGCGTGGGGTGCGAGGGCCCGCTCACTGCTGCTCGCAGCCCTAGTTCTCCTTCTACCTTCTCCTTCTTCCAAAACAAATGCATTTTTGGCGGCCTAAACATCGATGAAAACGGATGAAACTTTGCAGATACGTCAGTCCCGGTGAAAAATTTGATAATTCATGGGTGACGGAAATGGGCGTGGCAAAACGGCTCAAGAGCGCCCCCTGGAAAATTTAAAATGGCGAGCCCCACCTTTCAGTTTGATGTAGGGGAACGAAATTCGGAGGGCACATGTATTTCATCGAGACACACTAAAATGTCTCTTGGAGCTATACCCAACATGCAACAGGAAGTCCGCCATTTTGCTCTTAATGTGCCATTTTGTCCTTGTTTTGACCATTTCCATGCCTCGTACATCGACGAACTCCTCCTACAGATTTCATCCGATCAACTTCATATCGGGTCAGCTTCATCTTAAGACCTTTGTGATCAAAAGTTATCAAAAAAATTGAGTTTTCACCAAACACCCTTGCCGTGGCGCCCCGCCAAAGTTTGACATTTCGCCATAAAACACGAAGTCCTCATAACTCCTCCATACATTATCCAATTTGTCCAATATATCTCACGCTTCATGACGGTTCTGTCCTGAACACATCTATGTGTCAGTATTATGTCATACTTATAGCGCCACCTATTGGTGAAACAGGAAGTCCTCATAACTCCTGCATACATTATCCAATTTGTCTGATATATCTCACGCTTCATGACGGTTCTGTCCTGAACACATCTATGTGTCAGTATTGCGTCATACTTATAGCGCCACCTATTGGTGAAACAGGAAGTCCTCATAACTCCTCCATACATTATCCAATTTGTCCGATATATCTCACGCTTCATGACGGTTCTGTCCTGAACACATCTATGTTTCAGTATTGCGTCATACTTATAGCGCCACCTATTGGTGAAACAGGAAGTCCTCATAACTCCTCCATACATTATCCAATTTGTCCGATATAGCTCACGCTTCATGACGGTTCTGTCCTGAACACATCTATGTGTCAGTTTTGCGTCATACGAATAGCGCCACCTATTGGTGAAACAGGAAGTCCTCATAACTCCTGCATACATCATCCGATTTGCACCAAATTGCTGACGCTTCATGAAGGTGGCCTTCTGAACCCATCTATGTGTCGGTATTGAGTCACACTTACAGCGCCACCTACTGGTGAAACAGGAAGTCCTCATAACTCCTACATACGTTATCCGATTTACTCAACATTTCTCACGCTTCATCAAGGTACCGTCCTGAACACATCTATGCTTCGGTATTGAGTCACGCCTAGAGCGCCACCTACTGGTGACAGGAAGTTTCTCTCAGTACTGCACACCGAAATAGCACAGCCTTTAACGGCGCAGCACCCCGACACGCATGGGGTGCGAGGGCCCGCTCACTGCTGCTCGCAGCCCTAGTTGGGGGCCAAGCAGCGCAGCTGCGCAGGCACCCATTAAGTTTGTACCGTTTCTCTTTCTTTCTTTATTATTATTCCTCTGCCATTGTAGTCTATGGCAGCCCATAGAAGCTTATGGTAGAAAGTTATGAAAAATGGCACACTCATTCGGGACAGTGCCCTGACCCTCCTCACCAAGTCTCATGTCCACACCTCACCCTCTCTAGCGCCACCAACGTGTCAAAGTTGGAGGTGCATTTATGCATGCAGCTTTTCTTCAGCAAGTCCAATTTTCAAACTTCAGGTGTCCTTCAATTCCTTGGCTCAAGCCGGATTCAACGCACTCTATGACGTCATTGTGGCCATCTTGGCTTCTCCGCCATTTTGAATGATGTGCAAAACCCTTAAAATGTATCTCCTCCTAGGAACTTTCACCAATTTGCATGAACATCGGTGGATGTCATCTATACACCAATGTCTACAAAGGATGTACAGGGATTTTTGATTATCCATTGTGTTCGCATGTGACAGCCAATCAAAATTGGCAGAAAAGCTGCAAAACAGGAACTGGGGTCATATCTCAGTAATGTTTTAATCTATCAAAACCACATTTGGCACACTCATTCGGGACATACCCATGACATCTGTCACCAAGCCTCATGTTGACATCTCGTGCACTCTAGCGCCACCAGCGTGTCAAAGTTGGAGTTGCGTTTATGCCAGTAACTTTTGAACTGTATGTCCAATCTTCAAAATTATGGTAACAATGGATTCCCTGGCTCATGTTGAGTTCAAAACACCCCATGGTGTCATTATTACTTCATTTGTTTGATTGCAGAATGAAAGGAACACTTTTTGTCTTCTGCACAATTTCCCCAGTTTCAGAGTGCTGAAAGGCGCATTTTGGAAAAAGTCACACATTTTCTAAACTGCCATCCCTCTTCCAATTCTCACAGCTCATACACATTTTATATATCAAAACGTTCACACGACTCTTGGGATTCATAAAATCAAAAAGGCTAAGCTCTTCGATGTATATTTTTCACTCTGTGACAGTTCGAATAATGACCCCCCCCCCTCCATTGAAATCAATGGAGCCACACTCTAGAAAATCTCTCTTCGCTCTAGAATCTCTAACTGTTTCTAACTCTTCACCTCTCCTACACTTCTGAAGACCGAAGGACATTTTATACATGGAAATGTTCGCGTGATTGTCTGGATTCTGAAGAAGTAAATAGTTGAGCTATGCTATGTATACTTTTCGCTGTGTGCCAATTTAAACAAAGACACCCCCCCCTCTCACTCTACCGAGAGGAAGCAACCCTACCAGGTGACATTAATTAAGGGCTCAGGACTCACTCTACCAAGAGGAAGCAGAAGCTGACATTATCCACTCAAATCTGCGACGCACTTTGTAAGATCCGTTGTGGCATAGCGGGTAGCGCGTCAGTCTCGCAAGCAGCGAGTTCAGGGTTCGATTCCCGTTCATCCAAAGTGCATTCTTATAATTATTGTAATATGCTGCTGTGGAAGTCAATGGCAGACAACAGAATCATTGTAGGTCGCTCCTGCCAGTTAAAAGTTGTGAAATTTGGCTCACAGACCAGGGACTCGTGTGCCTATTGTTTAGAGTAAGTAATATGTGTGTATTACAAATGTTTGCCATGTGGGGGAGGCATCTTACAGTACGGTACATCATATTCATGGGTTTTGTTGTAGAGACGATTATCCAGACAAGCACATACAGTAGAGACAATCACATAGACAAGCTCATACAGTAAAGATAATCACATAGACAATTGCATACAGTAGAGAAAATCAGACGGAAGCACATACAGTAGACAATCACAGACATACAGTACAGCAGAGAACATAACATACAATAGACACAATTACATAGACACAAGCACATACAGTACAGACAATCACATATAGTACAGTAATGCGCTCCTCTTGTGTAAAATGCAGCAGACGGAACTTGGTTGCGTATTGTTTGCCATGTTCATGGCCGTGTACAAATAGTCAAAGTGGGTAAAGGAAATGCAGTGAGTGGGTGTAGACTTCTGTGGAGTAGGGGAAGGTTTTGAAGATTCAATGGAGTCTAGTTTGTCTGAATGGGAAGGTGCAAGTGAAGAAGTGAAGAACACTGGCCAGACTCCTGTTTACCTTCATTGCTATCAGAAGGTAGGCCGTCTTTCGCTGGTGCAGCAAGAAATTCCACTCTAGGCTCCCATTTTGTAGTGTTCACTGACAACAACATTCTCGCAAACTTACAGGAGGTGAACCTGAGAAGCTTGGAGCAACAGTGGGCAGCCAGACTCTACAACTACCACTTCAACATCAAGTTCCAGCCTGACAAAACCAATGTTAATGCTGATGCCCTATCTCGTGTACCTGTGGATGGAGGAGAGGATGGTGAAGAGGAGGAGATCCTGGCCCTGAAGACTTTTCTCACCGGGGTGGAAAACCCATGCCCAGAAATGCTTAACTCTCCTGTCCAAGTTGACCTAGAAGAAGTGCAGCTGGGCCGAACCCCCTGGAGAATGGAAGGACGCCCAGCAAAAAAGATGACATGATTCGCCACATGCTGTTATCCTTGCAGACAGGGAAACCGCCCAGTGCAACAGAAAGGATCGCCCTGCAACGTGACACTCGGCAGATCCTCAAGGAGAGATAGAGGCTGACTCTGAGGGAGGGAGTCTTGCATCAGTGTGTGAGGGACCCCAACACCGCAAACTCCATCTTTCAGCTGGTCCTCCCTACAGCCTTGAAAGAGAAGGTGTGGCAGAATTTCCACGAACGGGCTGGACACACGGGTGTGGGAAAGACTTTAGCTCTCATCCGCTGCCCACGAGTGTTGAGTATTAGACCAGCCTACTTTTCTTGTTTTATTGAGCTGAATGATTTTCATAGTTTGCAGTGGTTGAAGTTTGCAGTGGTTATAACGTTTGGTGTGTTTACCAAGTCTGCAGTGTAGTTGCAGTCCGACAAACATATCTCTAAAGCCTTCAAAACATCAGTCGTATTTGCTTCCTCTTTTGCGTTGTCAGCTTGGCCCCCACAACGCTGCTTGCAGCTTTAATTAGGGCCCGAGCACTGGCGGTGCGAGGCCCTATTGAATTTCGAAGGATTATTATTATTCTTCTTCTTCTTCTTCTCCCCAAACAAATGCCTTTTCGGCGGCCTAAACATCGATGAAAACGGATGAAACTTTGCAGATACGTCAGTCCCGGTGAAAAATTTGATAATTCATGGGTGACGGAAATAGGCGTGGCAAAACGGCTCAAGAGCGCCCCCTGGAAAGTTTAAAATGGCGAGCCCCACCTTTCAGTTTGATGTAGGCGAACGAAATTCGGTGGGCATATGTATTTCATCGAGCCACACTAAAATGTCTCTTGGAGCTATACCCAACATGCAACAGGAAGTCCGCCATTTTGCTCTTAATGTGCCATTTTGTCCTTGTTTTGACCATTTCCATGCCTCGTACTTCGACGAACTCCTCCTACAGATTTCATCCGATCAACTTCATATCGGGTCAGCTTCATCTTAAGACCTTTGTGATCAAAAGTTATCAAAAAAATTGAGTTTTCACCAAACACCCTTGCCGTGGCGCCCCGCCAAAGTTTGACATTTCGCCATAAAACACGAAGTCCTCATAACTCCTCCATACATTATCCAATTTGTCCGATATATCTCACGCTTCATGACGGTTCTGTCCTGAACACATCTATGTTTCAGTATTGCGTCATACTTATAGCGCCACCTATTGGTGAAACAGGAAGTCCTCATAACTCCTACATACATTATCCAATTTGTCCGATATAGCTCACGCTTCATGACGGTTCTGTCCTGAACACATCTATGTGTCAGTATTGCGTCATACGTATAGCGCCACCTATTGGTGAAACAGGAAGTCCTCATAACTCCTACATACATTATCCAATTCGTCCCATATATCTCACGCTTCATGACGATTCTGTCCTGAACACATCTATGTGTCAGTATTGCGTCATACTTATAGCGCCACCTATTGGTGAAACAGGAAGTCCTCATAACTCCTACATACATTATCCAATTCGTCCAATATATCTCACGCTTCATGAAGGTTCTGTCCTGAACACATCTATGTGTCAGTATTGCGTCATACTTATAGCGCCACCTATTGGTGAAACAGGAAGTCCTCATAACTCCTCCATACATTATCCAATTTGTCCGATATATCTCACGCTTCATGACGGTTCTGTCCTGAACACATCTATGTTTCAGTATTGCGTCATACTTATAGCGCCACCTATTGGTGAAACAGGAAGTCCTCATAACTCCTCCATACATTATCCAATTTGTCCGATATATCTCACACTTCATGACGGTTCTGTCCTGAACACATCTATGTGTCAGTATTGCGTCATACTTATAGCGCCACCTATTGGTGAAACAGGAAGTCCTCATAACTCCTCCATACATTATCCGATTTGTCCGATTTATCTCACGCTTCATGACGGTTCTGTCCTGAACACATCTATGTGTCAGTATTGAGTCATACTTATAGCGCCGCCTACAGGTCAGGCAGGAAGTCATCATAACTCCTACATACATTGTCCGATTTACACAACATTTCTCACACTTCATCAAGGTACCGTCCTGAACACATTTATGCATCGGTATTGAGTCACGGTTAGAGCGCCACCTACTGGTGAATGGAATGTTCTCTCAGTACAGGACACCGAAATAGCACAGCCTTTAATGGCGCCGCACCCCGACACGCGTGGGGTGCGAGGGCCCGCTCAATGCTGCTCGCAGCCCTAGTTATTATTAGGGCCCGAGCACTGGCGGTGCGAGGCCCTATTGAAATTCGAAGGATTATTATTAGGGCCCGAGCACTGGCGGTGCGAGGCCCTATTGAAACTCGAAGGATTATTATTATTATTATTCTCCTTCTTCTTCCAAAACAAATGCCTTTTTGGCGGCCTAAACATCGATGAAAACGGATGAAACTTTGCAGATACGTCAGTCCCGGTGAAAAATTTGATAATTCATGGGTGACGGAAATGGGCGTGGCAAAACGGCTCAAGAGCGCCCCCTGGAAAATTTAAAATGGCGAGCCCCACCTTTCAGTTTAATGTAGGCAAACGAAATTCGGTGGGCATATGTATTTCATCGAGCCACACTAAAATGTCTCTTGGAGCAATACCCAACATGCAACAGGAAGTCCGCCATTTTGCTCTTAATGTGCCATTTTGTCCTTGTTTTGACCATTTCCATGCCTCGTACTTCGACGAACTCCTCCTACAGATTTCATCCGATCAACTTCATATCGGGTCAGCTTCATCTTAAGACCTTTGTGATCAAAAGTTATCAAAAAAATTGAGTTTTCACCAAACACCCTTGCCGCGGCGCCCCGCCAAAGTTTGACATTTCGCCATAAAACACGATGTCCTCATAACTCCTCCATACATTATCCGATTTGTCCGATATATCTCAGGCTTCATGACGGTTCTGTCCTGAACACATCTATGGGTCAGTATTGCGTCATACTTATAGCGCCACCTATTGGTGAAACAGGAAGTCCTCATAACTCCTCCATACATTATCGGATTTGTCCGATATATCTCACGCTTCATGACGGTTGTGTCCTGAACACATCTATGGGTCAGTATTGCGTCATACTTATAGCGCCACCTATTGGTGAAACAGGAAGTCCTCATAACTCCTCCATACATTATCGGATTTGTCCGATATATCTCACGCTTCATGACGGTTCTGTCCTGAACACATCTATGTGTCAGTATTGCGTCATACTTATAGCGCCACCTATTGGTGAAACAGGAAGTCCTCATAACTCCTACATACATTATCCGATTTGTCCGATATATCTCACGCTTCATGACGGTTCTGTCCTGAACACATCTATGTGTCAGTATTGCGTCATACTTATAGCGCCACCTATTGGTGAAACAGGAAGTCCTCATAACTCCTACATACATTATCCGATTTGTCCGATATATCTCACGCTTCATGACGGTTCTGTCCTGAACACATCTATGTGTCAGTATTGCGTCATACTTATAGCGCCACCTATTGGTGAAACAGGAAGTCCTCATAACTCCTACATATATTGTCCGATTTGCACCAAATTGCTAACGATTCATGAAGGTCGCATTCTGAACACATCTATGCGTCAGTATTGAGTCACACTTACAGCGCCACCTACTGGTGAAAGAGGAAGTACTCATAACTCCTACATACGTTATCCAATTTACTCCAAATTGCTCATGCTTGATGAAGGTCGCATCTTGAACACATCTGTAGGTCAGTATTGCGTCATACTTACAGCGCCACCTACTGCTTACAGGAAGTCCTCATAACTCCTACATACTTTGTCCGATTTACACAACATTTCTCACACTTCATCAAGGTACTGTCCTGAACACATCTATGCGTCGGTATTGAGTCACGCTTAGAGCGCCACCTACTGGTGACAGGAAGTTTCTGTCAGTACTGGACACCGAAATAGCACACCCTTTAACGGCGCCACACCCCGACCCGCGTGGGGTGCGAGGGCCCGCTCACTGCTGCTCGCAGCACTAGTTATTATTATTATTCTACCTTCTCCTTCTTCCAAAACAAATGCCTTTTTGGCGGCCTAAACATCGATGAAAACGGATGAAACTTTGCAGATACGTCAGTCCCGGTGAAAAATTTGATAATTCATGGGTGACGGAAATGGGCGTGGCAAAACGGCTCAAGAGCGCCCCCTGGAAAATCTAAAATGGCGAGCCCCACCTTTCAGTTTGATGTAGGCGAACGAAATTCGGAGGGCATATGTAGTTCATCGAGACGCACTAAAATGTCTCTTGGAGCTATACCCAACATGCAACAGGAAGGCCGCCATTTTGCTTTTAATGTGCCATTTTGTCCTTGTTTTGACCATTTCCATGCCTCGTACTTCGACGAACTCCTCCTACAGATTTCATCCGATCAACTTCATATCGGGTCAGCTTCATCTTAAGACCTTTGTGATCAAAAGTTATCAAAAAAATTGAGTTTTTACCAAACACCCTTGCCGTGGCGCCCCGCCAAAGTTTGACATTTCGCCATAAAACACGAAGTCCTCATAACTCCTCCATAGATTATCCAATTTGTCCGATATATCTCACGCTTCATGACGGTTCTGTCCTGAACACATCTATGTGTCAGTATTGCGTCATACTTATAGCGCCACCTATTGGTGAAACAGGAAGTCCTCATAACTCCTCCATACATTATCCGATTTGTCCGATATATCTCACGCTTCATGACGGTTCTGTCCTGAACACATCTATGTGTCAGTATTGCGTCATACTTATAGCGCCACCTATTGGTGAAACAGGAAGTCCTCATAACTCCTCCATACATTATCCAATTTGTCCGATATATATCACGCTTCATGACGGTTCTGTCCTGAACACATCTATGTGTCAGTATTGCGTCATACTTATAGCGCCACCTATTGGTGAAACAGGAAGTCCTCATAACTCCTCCATACATTATCCAATTTGTCCGATATATCTCACGCTTCATGACGGTTCTGTCCTGAACACATCTATGTGTCAGTATTGCGTCATACTTATAGCGCCACCTATTGGTGAAACAGGAAGTCCTCATTACTCCTCCATACATTATCCAATTTGTCCGATATATCTCACGCTTCATGACGGTTCTGTCCTGAACACATCTATGTGTCAGTATTGCGTCATACTTATAGCGCCACCTATTGGTGAAACAGGAAGTCCTCATTACTCCTCCATACATTATCCAATTTGTCCGATATATCTCACGCTTCATGACGGTTCTGTCCTGAACACATCTATGTGTCAGTATTGCGTCATACTTATAGCGCCACCTATTGGTGAAACAGGAAGTCCTCATAACTCCTGCATACATCATCCGATTTGCACCAAATTGCTGACGCTTCATGAAGGTCACCTTCTGAACACATCTATGCGTCGGTATTGAGTTACACTTACAGCGCCACCTACTGGTGAAACAGGAAGTACTCATAACTCCTACATACATTATCCGATTTACTCCAAATTGCTCATGCTTGATGAAGGTCGCATCTTGAACACATCTGTAGGTTTGTATTGCGTCATACCTACAGCACCACCTACTGCTTACAGGAAGTCCTCATAACTCCTACATACTTTGTCCGATTTACACAACATTTCTCACGCTTTATCAAGGTACTGTCCTGAACACATCTATGCGTCGGTATTGAGTCACGCTTAGAGCGCCACCTACTGGTGACAGGAAGTTTCTGTCAGTACTGGACACCGAAATAGCACACCCTTTAACGGCGCCACACCCCGACCCGCGTGGGGTGCGAGGGCCCGCTCACTGCTGCTCGCAGCCCTAGTTATTATTCTCCTACCTTCTTCTTCCAAAACAAATGCCTTTTTGGCGGCCTAAACATCGATGAAAACGGATGAAACTTTGCAGATACGTCAGTTCCGGTGAAAAATTTGATAATTCATGGGTGAGGGAAATGGGCGTGGCAAAACGGCTCAAGAGCGCCCCCTGGAAAATTTAAAATGGCGAGCCCCACCTTTCAGTTTGATGTAGGCGAACGAAATTCGGTGGGCTTATGTATTTCATCGAGACACACTAAAATGTCTCTTGGAGTTATACCCAACATGCAACAGGAAGTCAGCCATTTTGCTTTTAATGTGCCATTTTGTCCTTGTTTTGACCATTTCCATGCCTCGTACTTCAACGAACTCGTCATACAGATTTCATCCGATCAACTTCATACTCGGTCAGCTTCATCTTAAGCCCTTTGTGATCAAAAGTTATCAAGAAAATTGAGTTTTCACCAAACACCCTTGCCATGGCGCCCCGCCAAAGTTTGACATTTCGCCATAAAACACGATGTCCTCATAACTCCTCCACACATTATCCGATTTGTCCGATATATCTCACGCTTCATGACGGTTCTGTCCTGAACACATCTATGTGTCAGTATTGCGTCATACTTATAGCGCCACCTATTGGCGAAACAGGAAGTCCTCATAACTCCTCCATACATTATCCAATTTGTCCGATATATCTCACGCTTCATGACGGTTCTGTCCTGAACACATCTATGTTTCAGTATTGCGTCATACTTATAGCGCCACCTATTGGTGAAACAGGAAGTCCTCATAACTCCTCCATACATTATCCAATTTGTCCGATATATCTCACGCTTCATGACGGTTCTGTCCTGAACACATCTATGTTCCAGTATTGCGTCATACTTATAGCGCCACCTATTGGTGAAACAGGAAGTCCTCATAACTCCTCCATACATTATCCAATTTGTCCGATATATCTCACGCTTCATGACGGTTCTGTCCTGAACACATCTATGTTTCAGTATTGCGTCATACTTATAGCGCCACCTATTGGTGAAACAGGAAGTCCTCATAACTCCTCCATACATTATCCAATTTGTCCGATATGTCTCACGCTTCATGACGGTTCTGTCCTGCACACATCTATGTTTCAGTATTGCGTCATACTTATAGCGCCACCTATTGGTGAAACAGGAAGTCCTCATAACTCCTACACACATTATCCAATTTGTCCGATATATCTCACGCTTCATGACGGTTCTGTCCTGAACACATCTATGTGTCAGTATTGCGTCATACTTATAGCGCCACCTATTGGTGAAACAGGAAGTCCTCATAACTCCTCCATACATTATCCAATTTGTCCGATATATCTCACCCTTCATGACGGTTCTGTCCTGAACACATCTATGTGTCAGTATTGCGTCATACTTATAGCGCCACCTATTAGTGAAACAGGAAGTCCTCATAACTCCTCCATACATTATCCAATTCGTCCGATATATCTCACGCTTCATGAAGGTTCTGTCCTGAACACATCTATGTGTCAGTATTGCGTCATACTTATAGCGCCACCTATTGGTGAAACAGGAAGTCCTCATAACTCCTCCATACATTATCCAATTTGTCCGATATATCTCACCCTTCATGACGGTTCTGTCCTGAACACATCTATGTGTCAGTATTGCGTCATACTTATAGCGCCACCTATTAGTGAAACAGGAAGTCCTCATAACTCCTCCATACATTATCCAATTCGTCCGATATATCTCACGCTTCATGAAGGTTCTGTCCTGAACACATCTATGTGTCAGTATTGCGTCATACTTATAGCGCCACCTATTGGTGAAACAGGAAGTCCTCATAACTCCTACATACATTATCCAATTTGTCCGATATATCTCACGCTTCATGACGGTTCTGTCCTGAACACATCTATGTGTCAGTATTGCATCATACTTATAGCGCCACCTATTGGTGAAACAGGAAGTCCTCATAACTCCTGCATACATCATCCGATTTGCACCAAATTGCTGACGCTTCATGAAGGTCACCTTCTGAACACATCTGTAGGTCAGTATTGCGTCATACCTACAGCGCCACCTACTGCTTACAGGAAGTCCTGATAACTCCTACATACTTTGTCCGATTTACACAACATTTCTCACGCTTCATCAAGGTACTGTCCTGAACACATCTATGCGTCGGTATTGAGTCACGCTTAGAGCGCCACCTACTGGTGACAGGAAGTTTCTCGCAGTACTGCACACCGAAATAGCACACCCTTTAACGGCGTGGCACCCCGACACGCGTGGGGTGCGAGGGCCCGCTCACTGCTGCTCGCAGCACTAGTTATTATTATTATTCTACCTTCTCCTTCTCCTTCTTCCAAAACAAATGCCTTTTTGGCGGCCTAAACATCGATGAAAACGGATGAAACTTTGCAGATACGTCAGTCCCGGTAAAAAATTTGATAATTCATGGGTGACGGAAATGGGCGTGGCAAAACGGCTCAAGAGCGCCCCCTGGAAATTCTAAAATGGCGAGCCCCACCTTTTAGTTTGATGTAGGCGAACGAAATTCGGAGGGCATATGTAGTTCATCGAGACGCACTAAAATGTCTCTTAGGGCTATACCCAACATGCAACAGAAAGGCCGCCATTTTGCTTTTAATGTGCCATTTTGTCCTTGTTTTGACCATTTCCATGCCTCGTACTTCGACGAACTCCTCCTACAGATTTCATCCGATCAACTTCATATCGGGTCAGCTTCATCTTAAGACCTTTGTGATCAAAAGTTATCAAAAAAATTGAGTTTTCACCAAACAACCTTGCCGTGGCGCCCCGCCAAAATTTGACATTTCGCCATAAAACACGAAGTCCTCATAACTCCTCCATACATTATCCAATTTGTCCGATATATCTCACGCTTCATGACGGTTCTGTCCTGAACACATCTATGTGTCAGTATTGCGTCATACTTATAGCGCCACCTATTGGTGAAACAGGAAGTCCTCATAACTCCTCCATACATTATCCAATTCGTCCGATATATCTCACACTTCATGAAGGTTCTGTCCTGAACACATCTATGTGTCAGTATTGCGTCATACGTATAGCGCCACCTATTGGTGAAACAGGAAGTCCTCATAACTCCTCCATACATTATCCGATTTGTCCGATTTATCTCACGCTTCATGACGGTTCTGTCCTGAACACATCTATGTGTCAGTATTGCGTCATACTTATAGCGCCACCTATTGGTGAAACAGGAAGTCCTCATAACTCCTGCATACATTATCCGATTTGTCCGATATGTCTCACGCTTCATGACGGTTCTGTCCTGAACACATCTTTGTGTCAGTATTGCGTCATACTTATAGCGCCACCTATTGGTGAAACAGGAAGTCATCATAACTCCTCCATACATTATCCGATTTGTCCGATTTATCTCACGCTTCATGACGGTTCTGTCCTGAACACATCTATGTGTCAGTATTGCGTCATACTTATAGCGCCACCTATTGGTGAAACAGGAAGTCCTCATAACTCCTGCATACATCATCCGATTTGCACCAAATTGCTGACGCTTCATGAAGGTCACCTTCTGAACACATCTATGCGTCGGTATTGAGTTACACTTACAGCGCCACCTACTGGTGAAACAGGAAGTACTCATAACTCCTACATACATTATCCGATTTACTCCAAATTGCTCATGCTTGATGAAGGTCGCATCTTGAACACATCTGTAGGTCAGTATTGCGTCATACCTACAGCGCCACCTACTGCTTACAGGAAGTCCTCATAACTCCTACATACTTTGTCCGATTTACACAACATTTCTCACGCTTCATCAAGGTACTGTCCTGAACACATCTATGCGTCGGTATTGAGTCACGCTTAGAGCGCCACCTACTGGTGACAGGAAGTTTCTGTCAGTACTGGACACCGAAATAGCACACCCTTTAACGGCGCCACACCCCGACCCGCGTGGGGTGCGAGGGCCCGCTCACTGCTGCTCGCAGCACTAGTTATTATTATTATTATAAGGCTGGCTTGATGGCTGTTTGAATTAATGAAAACTTTAGGTCTATTAGTTGAATGGTAGGTGACAGCTCACTGCAGTTCTACAAAGGTGATATTGGGGATAATCGGATAAAATGCATTAGCGAACACCCGGTTGAACTATAGAAAGAAGCGTTTACAGAATGTAATGTAATGTTGTGCTTCAAACGCTTTTATAAAGTATGCAGGCCTGGTCTCAGACGTGTATGTTTCATCTGCTCTGGGTACCACACCGAGGGGGCGGGGCGTCGGCGGACGGCTCTGGGCTCGAGGAGAGACGCGGTGCTTTCACTGCCGTCCGCCCGCAGAATCGCCGAGGACGTGAACATGACCACTAACATCCGATACAAGAGCCGGATACCGGTTAAATCAGGTAGGGTCTAACCTAGCCGTGAGATATATCCTTAGTCTGAATCTGTAAATAGGCTAATAATATTTCATGATTCGTCTCTGTCGGTCTCTCCTAAATTCTTTGGGCGTCGCTGCGCATCTCTGATCTCTCCACCTGCGCTTCCTCGCCTCATCCATCCGACAACACCGTCCAACAGACGAATGCAGCGAGGTAAGGGACTGACATGCTTTATTATGGCATTTCATATCGTTTTATTTGTACCTGTGGATATTCGTTTGTAGCTTCTATGTATCTTAATGCCATAAAATACGCAAATCTCACGGAAGCAGCAGCATCTCGAATCCAGAGCGTCAAAGAGACAGGCGCCCTCTATGCATGTAGGAGGCTTCGATCGTGTGTGTGTGTGTTATGTTTGTAACCGTCATCACCGTGATGATACCCGGAGGACCGTAGTTGTAATGCCACCGCATTACGGGCTCGGCTGAGCATCCACCGTGGTAATTCAACGGAACCGGGTTTCGGTGCGCGTGGCGGACAGTCGCAGCAGGGAGGATGAGGATGCGTGCGCTCTGAACGGTACCCACGCACGTGCTGCAGACTCGCTCTCATCCTCTATCTGCACGCGCAGTGGGTCGTCCGCGCGCGGCCGTGAGCGACCTGCTTCCATTTAGAACTAGAAAGGGTGCTCAGAGCTCAAGGCTCCGCCCATTGATGCATTTTGTTGGTGTAATCGAGTTGAAATGGTTAAACTCACTTCTCAGTATAAATATTGCACACTTGCACCATTGAACAGTAAGCTTTTTGGTGATATAATTGATAGTGGTTTTATTAGAGGTGGTCATGTATGAACACAACTGAACATACTTGTGCACTTGTGTAATTTTTTAATTCAGCCATTATAGACAATAACAAGACATAAGTTACAAAATTATATACAGAAATTAAGTCCAGTGTTCATTTCTCTGGGGGGGTAAAAAGGACGGGCACTAGCCCAGTGTCCATGCCTCTGGGAGGGGTAGAGGGGCACTAGTCATGTGTCCATGCCTCTGGGAGGGGTAGAGGGGCACTAGTTCAGTGTCCATGTCTCTTGGATGGGTTCTAAGTTGGCTTATGCTACACCCCTCCATTGAGTTTTTTGAAAATCGTTCTGGTAGTTTTTGTGTAATCCTCAGATATTATTTTGTTTTACATGCATAGAAACATAAGATAATATTGGTTGCTTAAACAGCAAATAAATAAAGTTGATATCTAAGATGATATCTAAAGCCGACTTGATGCCTCATTGTAACAAAGAGCCAACGTTCTCTAAAGAAAAAGAATCAACATCAAAAAACATCGTCATCGTGGCTCAAACTTGGACGAAAATCATGAGACTAACGCTCGGCCAGCAGGGACTGAGTAAGCCTGGCAGAAAAAGTAAAGACTATAAAAGGTGCTCAGAGAGCTCAGGTTTCCACACATGAATGTGTAAGTTGCTAAAAAATTAATAGATAAGAAAGCAGCATGGTTTGACTGTCCCTGTCTTTTTTCATATGATATCAGAGTAGTAGAAAATGTTTGTGGGATGTTCCACTCTGGTAGTTTTTGTATAATCCTGCTATGTGACGGGTAATACCGTTTTTTCGTTTGCTTCAACACTCAAATTAAAAAGAACACATAGTTAGTGAAACCTGACACTCAGCTGGCAAAACCTCAGCCCAGATGTGCAGGTAGCTTATGATTTATATGTAGGCTAATACCACAGGATCCAGGCTAAGACAATATTGGGCATAAACAGCAACAAAAAAAAAAGTTGATATCAAAAGCTGAACGCGGGAACCGAACCCGGGTCGACGCATTGCTAGACTGGTACATTACCGCCTGCTTACCCGCTGTTTACCAGGTATAGTAAACCCGGCAGGAGAAGTAGATATAAAGGGAAGGACGCCGGTCCAAGGATGGCAAATGCTGTTTTTGTCTTTTAATTTGTGTATCCTCCCAGTGATTCTGATCCGCACCAACATTTAATGTGTTCTAACTTGGCCCATGCTACACCCCTCTACCGAGTTTCATGAAAATCACTCTGGTAGTTATAATGTATAATCCTGCTATGTGACCAAACGAACAGACGAAATAACACACACGACCGAAAATATACCCTCCGCCAGCGGTTGCTGGGCGGAGCCAATTAATGATTTTTTAAGACTTTCTCTGGATCGGTTCAACCCCCTGACTGGTGGTTCATCCATCCCAGAACCCAGCCTAGCTCAGCTGCCCTGCTACCTACATCAGCAGCACACACCTGGAGCCCACAGGCCTGCTATAGGCTGGTGCTATGGGATACCTGACCTGGAGTGAACCCTGCAGGTCCCATTCTGGTCAGGCTGAGGGGGTCCAGGATAGAGGGAGGAGGGAGGGAGGGAGGAGGGAGGGAGGAGGGAGGGAGAGAGAGGAGAGGTGGATACAAAGACAGACAGAGAGGAAGAGCTCTTGGTGATGAGAACGTCTCAGAGGACCATCAGCTACACAGACCCTCACACACCCCAACTGATGAATGACCACGAGTGTTCAAACTCCGCTCGGTGTGTGTGTGTTGTTTGTGTGTGTGTGTGTGTGTGTATGTGTTGTGTGTGTGTGTGTGTGTGTGTTCTTTGTGTGTGTGTGAGTGCATCTGTGTGTATGTGTGTGAGTGCGTGTTTATGTGTGTGTGTGTGTGTGTGTGTGTGTGTGTGTGTGTGTGTGTGTGTGTTTTTATGTGTGTGTGGGGGGGTCTGTGTGTTTATGTGGGCGTGTGTGTGGGCGTGTGTGTGTGTGGGGGGGGTGTGTTCCTGTATGTGCAACATGTTTAAGATTGGTGGCGACTGAGTCAGGGATTCAAACCTGGTCCTGTTGGAGGGGTATAATCTGGTCCTGGTCCTGTTGGAGGGGTATAATCTGGTCCTGGTCCTGTTGGAGGGGTATAATCTGGTCCTGGTCCTGTTGTAGGGGTATAATCTGATCCTGGTCCTGCTGGAGGGGTATCAGATGGTCCTGGTCCTGTTGGAGGGGTATAATCTGGTCCTGGTCCCGTTGGAGGGGTATAAGCCTGGTGATCTGTGGAGAGAGCTTTAGGCTGCTCAGGGTCCTAGTGCAGTAGCTTTTCGGTGGCGTAACTGGAGTGGTGTTTATAAGAGGCGGTCATGTGCGTTTGTGACAGACTTCATTTCGCTCTGTGTTGAGTTTTTATTTCACTCTGTGTTGAGTTTTCTGTCACTCGTTCCTTTGGCCCATGTTAAGGGACGGTCCAGGGCGGGACGCGAACCTGCAACCTTGAGCTCGGTAGTCAGATGAGCTAACAACTACACCAACTCTACTTTAGCCTCCTCGTTACATGTTCGCAAATCAGAGGCCCCGGGTTGGACCCCAGCGTGGGAACTCTGCAGGAGGAAGTGATGCTGACACCTGTGAGACCAGCTCAGTCTGGACCACATAGACAGAAGGGTGAATGGACTGCTCTTATATAGCGCTTTTATCCAAAGCGCTTTACAATGGCCTCTCATTCACCCATTCACACACCAATGGCGGGAGCAATTTGGGGTTCAGTGTCTTGCCCAAGGACACTTGGACATGTGGACAGGAGGAGCCAGGATTCGAACCACCGATGTTAGGATCATGGGACGACCCGCTCTACCGCTGACCCCAGAAGCACTCACACATCCCAGAGGACAGGAAAGCAACGGTCGACAAAATGTCAACTTCAGTATTGACCTCCTCACGCTCAGTGAATAACCTGTTCTGAATCATGTGTTTTCTGTGAGGATGTGTTCAGTTGTATATCTTTATTGTTGTATTTGCGCAGTCTGCCTGAAGCACCTCTGGTTCATGTCTCAGCTCTTCTGGGACTGCAGCAGGGTTGAGGATTTAGAACAGCAGCTGCTACGAGCCAACATCCACACATCCACCCACACACACTCTCTCTCTCACCCACCCACTCACTCACACACTCTCTCACTCACTCACTCACTCACTCACTCTCTCTCTCTCTCTCTCTCTCTCTCTCTCTCTCTCTCTCACACACACACACACATCCACCCACTCACTCACTCACTCACTCACTCACTCTCTCACTCACCCACTCACTCACTCACTCACTCACTCACTCACTCACTCACTCACCCACTCACACACTCACTCACTCTCTCTCTCTCTCTCTCTCTCTCTCTCTCTCAGAGTAGGGGTGTAGTGGGACTCTCTTGGCTGTGAGAGAGGGAGAGCGAGAGGGGGTGGAGAGAGAGAGAGCGAGAGGGGGTGGAGAGAGAGGGTCAGAGAGAGAGAGAGAGAGAGAGAGAGAGAGCGAGAGGGGTTGGAGAGAGAGGGAGAGAGAGGGGGTGGAGAGAGAGGGTCAGAGAGAGAGAGAGAGAGAGCGAGGGGGTGGAGAGAGAGGGTCAGAGAGAGAGACTTGTTGGTAACTGAAAGGACTGCATGTTAAAATGCTGCAGACCTCAAGTAGACAGAACTGCAATAAAAGCAAATCCCTCCCCTCCTCCTCCTCCCTCCTCCTCCTGCCTCTATCCTGTGTGAGTGAGCGGTCCCAGAACCTCTGATCCTTGGCCGGCCGTCACCAGGTCTGCTGCACTGCTGGGTTGCCAGGCAACAGAGTTTCACCCCTCCCCATCACTCCAGGGCGGAGGACACGTCATGTGACCTGTACCCACAATCCCCCTGGGGTGCTAGGCGTGTGTAGGCTGGGGTTCACCGACCCCGGCGCTCATCCCTCATCCACCACACTACAGGTTTCCATGGTTACCTTACATCCGGGGTTTGGGTTGTTATGAGTCAGAATGACGCTAGCGTGGGTCCAGATTCTAGGATGAGTCCTCCTCAACCAACATCTCGCACCCGTAGAAATCAATGTGGTTTCTGAAGTAATAATGTTGTAGTTGAACTCATGCAGGGCTGTGATCAGAGGAGATGTGGTGGATACTGACTGATTCTCTCTCTGCTGGGGTCTACAGAGAACAGATGTGCCTCACATACATTTGTACCCATCATGCATCTGTCTTCTCAATGAGACCCACAGCTCTGACCTGCCCTACCCCCAGCACACACACACACACACACACACACACACACACAGTCTTTTTCGCAGCCACAGATGGGGCCCTTGACTCCCACCCCCTCCATGAGAGGAGCAGCTGGGGGGCTCTGATAGGCGTGTTAGGGGTGTGTGTGTGTGGGGGGGGGGCTCTGATAGGCATGTTAGGGGTGTGTGTGTGTGTGTGGGGGGGGGGGGGGGGGCTCTGATAGGCGTGTTAGGGGTGTGTGTGTGGGGGGGGGGGCTGTGATAGGCATGTTAGGGGTGTGTGTGTGTGTGGGGGGGGCTCTGATAGGCGTGTTAGGGGTGTGTGTGTGGGGGGGGGGCTGTGATAGGCGTGTTAGGGGTGTGGGGGGGGGGCGGGGGGGGGGGCTGTGAGCCTTCTCATCTCAGATTCACATTCTGATTGTTTATTTGTCTCATGTTCTGAACAGTGTTCAGTCACAGGGGAATGTCTCATGTTCTGAACAGTGTTCAGTCACAGGGGAATGTCTCATGTTCTGAACAGTGTTCAGTCACAGGGGAATGTCTCATGTTCTGGGCAGTGTTCAGTCACAGGGAAAGGTTGCTGAGATGTGCTCATTACAGATATTACTACAATATACAATTTACAAATTACACAAGAAGTACCAATCTATACAGAATAAAGACAAGATACCGGCATGGGTGTGTGATGTACATGCTCTAGCTATAATCAACAATCCCAGGGGTGAGATTGTAATCCATATTGCCATGTATGGTGATGCTGGTCTTGATCTTCTGGAGTACTGTAGATGTCCTCGAGGTGGGGGAGTGGCAAAGGTACGTTTACCTGACCGTACTCCCTGTAGGGCCTTGTGATCCTGACCGTACCACTCCCTGTAGGGCCTTGTGATCCTGACCGTACCCCTCCCTGTAGGGCCTTGTGATCCTGACCGTACCCCTCCCTGAAGGGCCTTGTGATCCTGACCGTACCCCTCCCTGAAGGGCCTTGTGATCCTGACCGTACCCCTCCCTGTAGGGCCTTGTGATCCTGACCGTACCCCTCCCTGTAGGGCCTTGTGATCCTGACCGTACCCCTCCCTGTAGGGCCTTGTGATCCTGAGAGCTGCTGTTCCTGTACCAGGTGGGGATGTTCCCAGTCAGGATGCTCTCCATCGTGGAGGAGTAGAAGCTCAGTAGAAGCTCTCCATCGTGGATGAGTAGAAGCTCAGTAGAAGCTCTCCATCGTGGATGAGTAGAAGCTCAGTAGAAGCTCTCCATCGTGGATGAGTAGAAGCTCAGTAGAAGCTCTCCATCGTGGAGGAGTAGAAGCTCAGTAGAAGCTCTCCATCGTGGAGGAGTAGAAGCTCAGTAGAAGCTCTCCATCGTGGATGAGTAGAAGCTCAGTAGAAGCTCTCCATCGTGGATGAGTAGAAGCTCAGTAGAAGCTCTCCATCGTGGATGAGTAGAAGCTCAGTAGAAGCTCTCCATCGTGGGGGAGTAGAAGCTCAGTAGAAGCTCTCCATCGTGGGGGAGTAGAAGCTCAGTCGAATCTCGTAGAACGCTGCCTATTCTTGTGTGTTTGTTCATGGTGTGTTTCAGTGAGCACTCACTTTGATTGGTTAGTTGGTGCAGTCCTCTCCCACTCCGCACGCCAGGTGTGGTCCGCCCATCCTGCCTCGCTGATGTTAAGATCTCTGCATTGCTGCAGGAGATCCCGTGCGGCAGAAACAAAAGGGTGTCTCAACTTGAGACGCCAGGGGGGCTCCGCTGTTGTATTGAGCCTGTCGTGGAGCAGGTAGTCAGGCTCCACGGCCCGGCAGGCGAGACGTGCTGTGGTTCCTGTGTGGTGGAGGCCAGCGGGCTGGATGCCTGCGAGGATGGGAAGGTTGTCCACAGGAGTGGGACGCAGGCATCCTGTCACGATGTGCAAGGCTTCGTTGATAGGCGGGTCGATGAGGCGGGTGTGAGCGCTGCAACACCAAACCAGTGCACAGTATTCACTGGTGGAGTAGACCAGGGCTTGGGCTGCCATACGCAGGGTTTTTGCCGTGGTGCCCCAGCCTGATCGGACCAGTCGCCTCATCAACGCCACACAAGCCGTTAGCTTCTTGCGCAGTGACTCGAGGTGTCGGCGGAACGTGAGCGACCTGTCCAGGTGGAAGGCCGCCGATACCGTCCTTGTCTCGCTGAGCTTCAATCTCCATTTCTGGAGGTATGCCGCTAGTGTCTGCATGTCCTGGCTCAGGGTCTCCTCCACGGCCTCCCAGTCACTGTGTGTGTGTGTGTGTGTGTGTGTGTGTGTGTGTGTGTGTGTGTGTGTGTGTGTGTGTGTGTGTGTGTGTGTGTGCGTGTGCGCAGGAGCGTGCATGTGTGCACATGTAACGAGGAGGCTAAAGTAGAGTAGTGGTTGAGTGGTGAAACTCACTCCCCTAGTATAAAGGTTGTGCTAACGACCTTGCTGAGAGGTACACCTCTCTTGGCATAGTTGTTAGCTCATCTGACAACCGAGCGCAAGGTTGCAGGTTCGCGTCCCGCCCTGGACCGTCCCTTAACATGGGCCAAAGGAACGAGTGACAGAAAACTCAACACAGAGTGAAATAAAAACTCAACACAGAGCGAAATGAAGTCTGTCACAAACGCACATGACCGCCTCTTATAAACACCACTCCAGTTACGCCACCGAAAAGCTACTGCACTAGGACCCTGAGCAGCCTAAAGCTCTCTCCACAGATCACCAAAATACACAAAAGAAAACAGCGAAATAAAAACTCAACACAGAGTGAAATAAAGTCCATCACACATGCATTAAGTCACGTGTGTGTGTGGTTGGGCGGGTGTTTATCCAGTCTCATGGTTGCTGGTCTTGTTCAGGTCTTTAGGAGTTCAGTCTGTTCTGTTCTGGCTGCTCCTGTCATTCTGTCAGGCTGCAAACATGTATGCAATGTCAGTCATCCGGTATAGTGTGTGTGTATGTGTGTGTGTGTGTGTGTGTGTGTGTGTGTGTTGCAGCACACATGAATAGGTAGTTTCTCCTCCATGTGTCCAGCCCCAGGCCAGGTTCCCCCTGGGTGCGTCTGTGAATCTCTTCCCCAGCGCCGTTCTCTCCTGACAGGCTGACTGCGGCCCAGATAACACGCCTCCTAACCCTGTTTGCTCCACCTTGAGAACTTCCATTATGGGATGTCTAGAGGACGAATATCAGGGATCTGGGGCTCAAATCCAGTGAAACACATGAAAGAGAGCCAGATTTTACGTCAGAGAGTTCAGAGATTATTTATTGTCATTATGAGATTATTTATTGCACCTCTCGGTGATGTGGAGCACATGTAAGAGATCTCCGCACAGATCTGAGACTGGTTTCATCGCTGTATCTAAGTACATAATTCTCACAGTCTTAAAGGAACCATACCGGGTTCTAGTTCTCTCGTGGTTCCCTGCCTGTTCTGCAGGGCTGGTTTTGTGAAACACGTAGAAGCTCCTTGTTGACAGACAGGCGTGCAGAGAAAGATCACCACGTTCCAGCTGTCTGTCACCAGGACACGTCTACTTCAGGTTTATATCTATATTGTGTTCGTGTTTCTGATAAAGAGTTGGATATAGTTTAAAAACAACCCACCATCCCCCATGAGGCAGATAGGATTGTTTGTTTTTTGTCTCTGCTGTAGGAAAGGCTTACCTCCCCATCTCTGTGACGCAATAACACTCAGCAGGCTGACTCTCTCTGTACCCTCCTCTGTGTGTCTCCCTGATGCTTAATGCTAACACCAGGCTACGCTAGCCAGCCCCCCCTCCCCTCCCCCAATGTGAGAGCCCATTGTTGCCCGAGGGGCAGACACTAGGGCTAGGCTACGCTAGGTTACGCTAGCCAATCTCTTGTGAGAGCCCATTGTTGGGTAATGGGGCAGATGCTAGCGCTAGGCTACGCTAGCCAAGTGTGCTTCAGCGGAGTGGCGATTGTTTCCCAGAGCAATTACACGCTGGTAGATTAGCATGCTAAAGAGCTGGGGCGCTCACGTCTCCACGGAGATAAAACAAGAGAGCGAGAGAGAGGCAGGGATGGGGGGATGGGAGGGTTAATCTCTCTCTCTCTCTTTCACTCCCTCTTCTCTTCTTCTCCTCTCTTCTTCTCCCCCCCTCTCTCCTCATGTAAACACCCAGCCTCTGTTAGCCGTTGGGGGTTAATGGTGGGAGAGCCTCTAGAATGTCATCGGTTAAGGTCAGCAATCCACCATTATACTGGCTGTTGTCGGCAGCTTTACTGGCTGTGTCTGGGAGCGAGTGAGTGTGTGTGCTTGTGTGTGTGTGTGTGTGTGTGTGTGTGTGTGTGTGTGTGTGTGTGTGTGTGGCGCGTGTGTCCATGTGTTTGTGTGTCTGTGCATGAGGGCATTCACATATTCATAAATCCTTCTTTTGGTGGTGTTTGTGTTGATGTTGATGTGTCTCTTTGTTTATGTGTGTGTGTGTGTGTGTGTGTGTGTGTGTGTGTGTGTGTGTGTGTGTGTGTGTGTGTGTGTGTGTGTGTGTCAGTGTGTATTGGCCTCAGTCAGTAGTTCACTGCTGTGGCCTTTAGAGAATCACTTCCTGACAGAGCGGAGAGGCTAACTGTGAATGAGGACCGGAACACAAACACTGCTGGACCGGTGGCAGATCTCTGGACCCAGGCCTCCGGGCCCTGCTGACAGACAGACAGGCAGACA
>NC_140239.1:14158669-14163669 GCF_949987555.1 Borostomias antarcticus | reverse complement strand
GAAGTTCCATATAGAATCTTAACGTCCATATGCCTTTTTCCAAGTGAATTGATCGGTCAGCGGGCAGTGCTTCATACGTTTTGATCCATAATCTGGAACTTAACCTGCCCCGGAGCAGGTTAGCTCGGCAGCATAAGTTACCACGGCGATATAGCACGGTGAAAAGTGAACCACCTTCGTAGTACAGATAAACCAGGCTTGAACCTAAAGTTATCACGCTAACCCCGTAATCCTGTTTCGTAGTACAGGGTCCTGGTCTGGTCTTGTTCTGGTCCTGTCCTGTCCTGGTCTGGTCTGGTCTGGTCTGGTCTTGTCTGGTCTGGTCTGGTCTGGTCTGGTCTGGTCTGGTCTGGTCTAGTGTTGGTCTGGTCTGGTCTGGCTAGTTCTTGTGAAATAGCTCTGTTTAGATCCAGCAGCTCTTTGATAGAAAGTAGTTGGTTTTGATCTCATATGATCAAAATTGCCCAGTGAAGTATTGGTTGATAACTTTGTTTTGTGTGTGTGTGTGTGTGTGTTTGTTTGTGTGTGTATGTGTGTGTGTGTTGTGTGCGCGTGTGTGCGTGTGTTTGTTTGTGTGTGTGTGTGCTTGTGTGTGTGTGTGTGTGTGTGTGTGTGTGTGTGTGTGTGAGTTTGTTTGTGTGTGTGTGTGTGTTGTGTGCATGTGTGTGTGTGTCCTAGCTGGAAGCCCATCACAGACTATATCGACCAGCAGTTTGAGCAGTACTTCAGAGACGAGAGCGGTCTGAACAGAAAAAACATCCAGGACAACAGAGTCCACTGCTGCCTGTACTTCATACCACCGTTTGGACATGGGTAAGAGAGAGAGAGACCAACAGAGAGAGGGGGAGAGGGAGGTATAGACAGAGAGGGAGGTAGAGAGAGAGAAAGAGAGAGAGAGAGATAGTGAGAAAGAGAGAGAGAAAGAGAGAGAGAGAGAGAGAGAGAGAGAGGATCAGAAGGAGGTAGAGAGACAGAGAGGGAGGTAGAGAGAGAGGATCAGAGGGAGGTATAGACAGAGAGGGAGGTAGAGAGAGATCAGAGGGAGGTATAGACAGAGAGGGAGGTAGAGAGAGAGAGAAAGAGAGATAGAGAGAGGATCAGAGGGAGGTATAGACAGAGAGGGAAGTAGAGAGAGATCAGAGGGAGTAGATTGTTGTAGGTCTCCCCTCTTTCCAGATGCTTCCTATTGGATCTCACCCAGGTGTCTGCCTGCCTGCATGCTCCCCAGTGTCACACACACACACACACACACACACACACACACACAGGAATGGATGGAATGGAACACACACAGGAATTACCTCACTGACCATGAAACACTGGTATTACCTCACTGACCATCAAGCACTGGTATTACCTCACTGACCATCAAACACTGGTATTACCTCACTGGTATTACCTCACTGGTATTACCTCACTGACCATCAAACACTGGTATTACCTCACTGACCATGAAAAACTGGTATTACCTCACTGACCATCAAGCACTGGTATTACCTCACTGACCATCAAACACTGGTATTACCTCACTGGTATTACCTCACTGGTATTACCTCACTGACCAGTCATCCAGTTTGACCTGATTTCCTATCATAGGCCTCTAAGAGGCCACACATACTCCTCAGTGTAAGGTTACAGCGTCGCCTCTCAGCCAGTCAGTCAGTCAGTCAGTCAGTCAGTCAGTCAGTCAGTCAGTCAGTCAGTCAGTCAGTCAGTCAGCCAGTCAGTCGCACACACTCAGGCGCTCACTCACACACACAGACTCACTCCTGCTGTGTCTCTCTGTAGGCTGCGTCCGGTGGATGTGGAGTTCATGAAGGCCCTGCATGAGAAGGTGAACGTGGTGCCGCTCATCGCCAAGGCCGACTGTCTCACACCCAACGAGATCAAGAAGCTGAAAGACAGGGTGAGTTACACAGCCTGGTTCACCACCTGGTACACTGACAGGGTGAGTTACACAGCCTTGTCCACCGCCTGGTCCACTGACAGGGTGAGTTAGACAGCCTGGTCCACTGACAGGGTGAGTTAGACTGCCTGGTCCACTGACAGGGTGAGTTAGACTGCCTGGTCCACTGACAGGGTGAGTTAGACTGCCTGGTCCACTGACAGGGTGAGTTAGACTGCCTGGTCCACTGACAGGGTGAGTTAGACAGCCTGGTCCACTGACAGGGTGAGTTAGACTGCCTGGTCCACTGACAGGGTGAGTTAGACTGCCTGGTCCACTGACAGGGTGAGTTAGACCGCCTGGTCCACTGACAGGGTGAGTTAGACAGCCTGGTCCACTGACAGGGTGAGTTAGACAGCCTGGTCCACTGACAGGGTGAGTTAGACAGCCTGGTCCACTGACAGGCTGAGTTAGACTGACAGGGTGAGTTACACCGCCTGGTCCACCGCCTGGTCCACTGACAGGGTGAGTTACACAGCCTGGTCCACTTATACTGGCAGGATGACAGTGAGCTATACTGACAGGGTGACAGGGCGAGTTATACTGACAGGGTGACAGGGTGAGTTATACTGGCAGGATGACAGTGAGCTATACTGACAGGGTGACAGAGTGAGTTATACTGACAGGGTGACAGGGTGAGTTATACTGGCAGGATGACAGTGAGCTATACTGACAGGGTGACAGAGTGAGTTATACTGACAGGGTGACAGGGTGAGTTATACTGGCAGGATGACAGTGAGCTATACTGACAGGGTGACAGGGTGAGTTATACTGACAGGGTGACAGGGTGAGTTATACTGACAGTGTGAGTTATACTGACAGGGTGACAGGGTGAGTTATACTGACAGTGTGACAGGGTGAGTTATGCTGACAGGGTTACTACTGCAGACAGACGCAAACATTCCTGCTCACAAACATAATATATGTGTGTGTGTGTGTGTGTGTGTGTGTGTGTGTGTGTGTGTGTGTGTGTGTGTGTGTGTGTGTGTGTGTGTGTGTGTGTGTGTGTGTGTGTGTGTGCAGGTGAGGGAGGAGATAGAGAGGTTTGGCATCAAGGTGTACCAGTTCCCAGAGTGTGACTCTGACGAGGATGAAGAGTTTAAACAGCTGGACAAGGAGCTGAAGGTGAGACATAGGACTGCTGGGTCTGTGTGTGTGTGTGTGTGTGTGTGTGTGTGTGGCGGGGGGGCTTAGTGTGTACAGTATGCGTGGGGGGACGGCCTTTGTGTGTGTGTGTGTGTGTGTGTGTGTGTGTGCGTGTGTGTGTGTGTGTGTGTGTTGGAGATAGAGAGAGAATTCTAAGTGTGTGTTGTGTAACCGAGTTGGATTGGTTAAACTCACTCCTCAGTATAAACACTGCCCCCCTGCATCATCTAGTCTCTCTGTTTTGGGCGGCGTGGCTGGATGAAGCTCTGTTCATGTTTTGGGGGCGTAGCTGGATGAAGCTCTGTTCATGTTTTGGGCGGCGTAGCTGGATGAAGCTCTGTTCATGTTTTGGGGACGTAGCTGGATGAAGCTCTGTTCATGTTTTGGCCAAACTTGACCCACTCTACCATGCTGCACTGAGATATATATCAAATGCACCTTATAGGACTCATCATTGCACACTGTATAGCCTAACTGGGTGGCCCTCACTTACTATGCGCAGGATGCAACACTGGTTTATTTTATTGTATAAGGCCATTTTAGGCAAGCTCCCTCGGTACATATGTTCCAATTTTGTACCAGTTTGTGACTCTTACAACCTCAGATCCAGTGCCTGGATACGGTTCCAGGTACCTGCTGTGCGGACTGAGGCTGGAAAAAGGAGCCTTTTTTATTCTGGTCCTTGGTCTTGGAATGACCTTCAGTCAAGCCTCAAACTGATGGCACTTATTCCTTTAGCCAGTTTTAAACTGAAACTATCAGAAGTCCTTACCACCAGCTGCTCATGTAGTAATATACCTTAATTTCTTATTGTTCCCACGTGGTCTACGCCTTTTGTATATTTAGTTGTGTTGTTCTCTGTATTTTATATGTCCTTGTGTCTTTCTATGTGAAACTTTGCTGCCTTCTTGGCCAGGTCAGTATTGTAAAAGAGATTTTATCTCAATGCTTTTATCTGGTTAAATAAAGGTTAAATAAAAATAAAAATTTGGGGGCGTAGCTGGATGAAGCTCTGTTCATGTTTTGGGGGCGTAGCTGGATGAAGCTCTGTTCATGTTTTGGGCGGCGTAGCTGGATGAAGTTCTGTTCATGTTTTGGGGGCGTAGCTGGATGAAGCTCTGTTCATGTTTTGGGGGCGTAGCTGGATGAAGCTCTGTTCATGTTTTGGGGGCGTAGCTGGATGAAGCTCTGTTCATGTTTTGGGGGCGTAGCTGGATGAAGCTCTGTTCATGTTTTGGGGGCGTAGCTGGATGAAGCTCTGTTCATACGCTGGCAGGTCAGAGGACCAGAGATGGAACCCGGCGCAGGAAAGTGAGGGGGAAATGATACTAACGAGCGACGCAGTGACACCTGCCACTGTTACATATGTAACCTCTCCCTTGTCTCCTCCCCTACTGTGTGTGTGTGTGTGTGTATGTGTGTGTGTGTGTGTGTGTGTGTGTGTGTGTGTGTAGGAGTGTACTCCATTTGCAGTGATTGGCAGTAACACGGTGGTGGAGGCCAGAGGCCAGAGAGTGAGAGGACGCCTTTACCCATGGGGCATTGTGGAGGGTGAGGAACAGACTCACTGATTCACTGACTCACTGACTTGCTAGCTCACTAACTCAGTAACTCAGTAACTCAGTAACTCAGTAACTCAGTAACTCAGTAACTCAGTAATTCACTGACTCACTAACTCAATGACTCACTGACTCACTAACTCACTAACTCACTGACTCACTGACTCACTAACTCGCTGACTGGCTAACTCACTAACTCACTGACTCACTAACTCACTAACTCACTGACTCACCAACTCACTGACTCACTAAGTCACTAACTCACTGACTCACTGACTCACTAACTTACTGACACACTGACTCACTATCTCACTGATTCACTAACTCTAACTCACTAACTACCTCACTGA
>NC_140239.1:14068669-14156169 GCF_949987555.1 Borostomias antarcticus | reverse complement strand
GCGCAGCAGAGCGGGTAGCAGCCTAACAGCACAGAGCAACTGTGATAGTAATTTAACTGATCTAGTCAAAAGGATTTACCAAGATTCGCTCAAAAGGTTAAGTCTGGTTTATTGTGAAAAACATACGAGCGCAAGGACTTCCTGAACAACGAGTGGTTAGTCAGCGAAGTGCCCGTTTGGTCTTCTGCTGTGGCTTATATGCAGTCAAAACACAGGTAAGGTCTTTCCAGGATGTGATTGGCTACTGCATTGTACATCATATGAAATGGCAGGCGTGGCCAAGAGTACAGACATGTGACATGAGAAAAAGGGCGGCAATTGGGGACAAAGGATGGTTATTCTATTGTAGACAGATGGCCTTCTGGAAGCCATTTTGTATGTTAGCACAGCTATGTGAATATTTGGGGGAGGTGATGAATTACAAAAGGAGTGAGAGGACAAAGGTTTAAGGTGTTTGGATGTAAATTCCTGGGTGTTTGGATGTAAATTCCTGGGTGTTTGGATGTAAATTCCTGAACAATCCCCCATTTGTGCCTGAACAGGTACACAAAAATAAAATATAAAATCCAAACACAAAGTTTAAACATTCAGCTATGCTATACATGTGGAAAGGAAATAATCTCTCCACTAGGTGAAAAAAAAAAAAAAAAAAAGATTATTTTCTTTCCACGTGCAAAATCACGCACCAAAACCCCTTGTTTCAGAAATTTGACAGGAAACAAGGTAAAAAAGATGACATGATTATACTATTTATAGTCTAAGAGTGGACAACCATTCACCAAAAAACCTTGATTTAAAGTTTGAACAAGGCAAAAAGATAAATGGTTACCAGTGTAAGAAGGGCAAAAAACCTCTTGGTCAATTTAGAGGAAAAACCCAAACTTATTTATCAACTCATGTTACAACCATTGTAACTCTTGTAAACAAATATGATATTTTTCAAGATAATTTCAAAGTTCATTCACTCTTGTTGTGAATAATCGCATGTAATTTCCTCTGGATCATAGCTTCCATGTTTGCGTCTCTGAATGTTTAATGTAGGTTCCAGTGTGTGCGGTTAGAGGTGCAGTCATTGCTGTTGAGATTTTCCACGTTGTCATACCACAACCACGAGAAGGAGGTGACCGGCAAGGTCAGTCTCCGATTGCTCATCAGAGGAGAGGAGAGTGTGGCGGTGACTGTCAAGGTCACTCTCCGATTGCTCATCAGAGGAGAGGACAGTGTGGCGGTGACTGTCAAGGTCCTTGAGATCTCTGGTTCGGCTGCATGGACCGTCCTCTCAGCTACTTTTGACAGCTATTCCACACAGGCCAGAATGTCCTGGTGCTGATTGTTCCATCTTTGACGGGTAGGTTCCTCCCGCAACATCTACTTCTCTTCCATGTTTTCTGGCCTGTTCTCAGGCTGCTCATCTGCTCCTGGTAGTCTGTCTTCCCATTGGGCAGGTCTGCATAGAGCGGTCAGCCAGCGAGCTCTCGGAAGGTGAGGAGGGAGTCCCTGTCCTGGTCCAGCAGGGTGAAGGTGCGCAGCCAGGGCGCCAGCAGCACGTACAGGCTCTTGAACTGAACCCGGTCCACACGGTACTGCTCCACGTAGGGCCGGCCCGGGTCGTGCTGCTGGAGGGCCACCTCGGCGCTCCCGCTCCCCCAGTACAGGCTGATGAAGTGCTCCGTCTGTGGATCCACAGAAGATGAGAGAGACAAACAGAGACAAAACAGAAGAGAAAAAAGGAGAGTCCTCTGGTCTGGTTTCCCTGTTTCCCTCTTTGGTCAGGAACGGTTATCAGCAGTCTGTTGGGAGATACTCAGAAACATGGTTAAGTGCAAGCTCCTGCTTTGGGGAAAAATTGTGTTATTCAGTCAGGAAAACTTAAACAGGGTGTCTGTTCCAAATGTCATTAGAGCCAGTCTGCAGTAGCCTACAGTGACATCAAGGGCAGTGTTAGAATGACTTTAACACGCCCAGTCCCCAGTCATGATCAAGGCAATTGGATTTGGCTCTAGAATTTCTCTTGCGATTTTATGAAAATACAATAAAATAAACACATTCTTGTCTCAACAAAATAACCCCCCCCCTAAGGGTAGAAACAAATTTCCTGAAGTCAGGATAAAACAGAGGTGGGGGAAAAAAAAATGCATCACTCAAATAAAATGACACTAAAATGAACTGGCTTCATTTACAATTAAGAAAACATCAATTATCAATTAATCAAAAAATCCATCAAAGCTTCATTTGTATAGCTAAAAATTGTATATCTAAAAACTTCCCTCTTCTGCATTTGAGGACAGAGTATTGGGCCCGCTTCGGACAAAAATGGTCTCTTCCCTATGTCATACTTATCTGTCGCTCACAGTGAGTTGGTGACATGGCGTTGGTCCTGCATCTCACGAACCACAGATCGCCCATCTGTAGAGAAACAGGCCGGTAACCCCCATCTCCACCTCCGGTCCTGTGTCGTCTCCTGGTTCGGCACTCACCCATCACTCCCGGAACGACAGTTGTCTGTAAAACACTCAGAAAAACACTCAGCCCCGATGAATGTGCCTCAAACTATAAACATGAGATATTTAACATAAACATTAAAAATATATAATTGGGTTAGGAAATGCTGTATTCAGGTTAAGATACTGGCAAACATTATCTATCCCCCCCACTATCATGTACAAACCTTACGTCCTCAGCTACATCTGTCTCGTCCTGTTTATTTACCTTAAAAAAATAAGTCTATATTGGCTAGTTAAAATCTACCTTGTGGGTTGTTCAAGGGAACCCCAGCAGGTGGCGCCGAATCCCAGGTTGCAGGATTCTCCCTTTCAATTTGCCTGCGGTAACTGCGACAGTTCCTGATCCAGTGACCAGTTTTACCACAGTGAAAACACACGTCAGTTCTGTCTCCGTTTTCGTTTCCCTCCCTCGGTTTCATTCTGTAGTCTATTCTGTTTCTATACCTACGATTCTTGTTCGTGTGACGACCCTGTGGTCGTTGTTGGTTGGGAGCAGACGGAAAAACAGAGTTGGGAGGCGGGGCAGCAGCTGCGGGTGAACCAGTCATAGTTTGGGAAGGATGTGTGAGCTCTGAGTGCCGAGTCGGCGTGATAGAGTTCAAAACGGAATGACTAGGAGGGGGGAGGGGCTCTGAATATTCCTCTCTCTGATTAACTTCGTCAGCTACGCTTCTTTTTGACTTGAAAAAACACTCGTGTGCGAGCATTTCCCACTTCCTGAATGCATTCCAATCTATCGCATTTCCAGGCTCCCTTCCTAACCTAGTCATCTCAAACGCCTGTAACTGAGCCCTAACAGTCGCTAACTCACTAATATTGAGTGTACCGGACAGGGGGAAATCAGAATGCTTCGCCCAGATCAAATACTGTACACAAGCATCATCCCAAAACCTTTGCGCAACAATCTTAGCTGGCCCAGACAGCGAACTAGTATTGGTATTCATAATTAACACAATACCCTACAGCCTATAATTCAAAACTAACGGTGAAAAGAAAAGTATAGTTAAACACAGGCGGGAAATAAACAAAGGAATACAATTTCGAAAGAAACAAAGACACATTAAACCGCTAAATAACTCACCCAGTCAACTGGTCCTTTGTTCTCTGGCTCGATGGCGGATCACCGGGAGAGCGGAGTGGTGTTTTCCTGCGTCTCCCAGACAACCAGCTGGCCTACTGGAAATCTAGCAGTTACGAATTTAACAGTTTAAACAGTGTACAAAATACTTACAATACTTTACCTGGATCCATGGCGCGCTTAACAAACAATACAAGGCAAGAGCCGAGGCTCAAACAGTAAACAACAAACTAACAACCCCGTGCACATACAAGACAGCAAGACAGAGCCGAAACTCCAACAGTAAAACAGCAGACTAACACGGGGACGCAAAACAAAGAACGACCAAAGATGACGAAAAGAGGACGAACACACGACTTAACACACGACAAGCATGCCTGGCTGCACCAGCCACTTAGTCAAAGCTAAACTTAGTTTAGGTTGACTAAACCACCCGGGATCAAAGGGACAAACGCTTCTACCAGAAACGCGGGTCGGACTAACATACCAAAACCACTCCCTGTAGCTACCTTCGTTGAGAAAACAACGGCTCTGCGGTTTTAATTCCACCCGCGACCGGCCAAAGGGAAACCTGTTCTGTGCCAACTCTTTGGCGTATTAACTCAAAAAACCCGTTCTAAGCTGCAACCGATAAACAACCTGAATTGTACATCAACTACAGGGGAACAAATTCACGAGACCAAAACTCACACTTCTTCTGAACTGTTTATACCCTCGTAACGAAACAAGGACGAAATCAAAGGACAATACAATATATAAATATATCTATTGCTGTTCACAACTTCCTTAGATAGTTACTTACTAAATACGTACTAAATACCCACGCCGGGGTTTCTGTTTTCAACAATCCAGACCAACACAATCTGAACCAAAACCATGGCAAATAACAAGCATAAAAGGATTCGTTTTTCAACGTACCGTGAGTTTAGCCGAGTGGAACCAACGGCGGACTTCTCCGAACCAGTGCGCATAGACGCAAAGAGAGAAGTTCCAGAGCGGCTACCGCTCCGCACGTCTGCGTCCTTTGGTTCCACTCCAGGCGAACCCCACGGCAGTAGATCCCGTCCCGAGTCGCCAACTGTGATAGTAATTTAACTGATCTAGTCAAAAGGATTTACCAAGATTCGCTCAAAAGGTTAAGTCTGGTTTATTGTGAAAAACATACGAGCGCAAGGACTTCCTGAACAACGAGTGGTTAGTCAGCGAAGTGCCCGTTTGGTCTTCTGCTGTGGCTTATATGCAGTCAAAACACAGGTAAGGTCTTTCCAGGATGTGATTGGCTACTGCATTGTACATCATATGAAATGGCAGGCGTGGCCAAGAGTACAGACATGTGACATGAGAAAAAGGGCGGCAATTGGGGACAAAGGATGGTTATTCTATTGTAGACAGATGGCCTTCTGGAAGCCATTTTGTATGTTAGCACAGCTATGTGAATATTTGGGGGAGGTGATGAATTACAAAAGGAGTGAGAGGACAAAGGTTTAAGGTGTTTGGATGTAAATTCCTGGGTGTTTGGATGTAAATTCCTGGGTGTTTGGATGTAAATTCCTGAACACAACGTGTTCACGGCATGACGAGCTCCAGAGTTTACAGATTGACTCATTGATGTTATGAGGTTCCCCAGCTATTAGCATTGGGTTTAAATACGAAATATTACCAAATAGGCGCTTTTACTTTTGGAAGTAACCGTCTAGAGCAGAGGTCTCAAACTATAATTGGCTCGAGGCCACTCCTGGTATTGTCAACTCATAGGAGGGCCACTTCAATGTCAACTTCAAGTACTACTAACTATAAGAAAGTGCAATATTTCTGAAAATGTCATTTTTCATTTCCATAACTAGACTCACAAGTCAGTCTCTAAATGTTGTGAGACTATTCCATAACTAACATTTTCATCACACAAATTCAAACCGGTTTCTATACTTTTTAATATATTTTAACGGTTAGTGCAAATGTTTTTTCCTTACTTTTATTTTATCTTGAATAGCCTACATTTGTACTTTATTCTATTTTAGCTGCAAGATGCATCACTACTTTAAGCCTGCCCTGTACTTGCATTTACTAAAGTTCAAGTTTGTTTCCATTTCTTTCCAGACACTTGAATACATTTGCAGGCTACTATTCTATTTCTTGCCAGACACTTATCTTGAAAGACTGCTGAGACGTTAGCCCTCTCAGCTGTGTGGCTCTTTTTTTCATCTCGTCTCCCTACTGTATGACTCACACTGTTCTCCATGTTTAGTAATGAATAGCTCTTGACATTATATTCCTTTAGAACAGCGACTTTGTTCTTGCATATCAGACAGGTACTATTTCTTCCAAACACAAATACTGCAAGGTCCATCTTTCTTGAAACTGTTCAGTTTCAAGCTCACTTTTCTGGCCCTCGGGGGAAACTTTTTTTGCATCCCTCTGTAATATGTCCACCCTCCTATTGCTCTCAGTAAAGCGCATTGTGTTGCCTCTGTGTATGAAATGCGCTATAGAAATAAAGTTTGATTTGATTAGATTTGAACTGTCTGTGTTCCTAACGTTGGTTAACCATGGAAACAGCCTCTCGGTGGCGAGCTGCATTCCGTCCATAGTTCATAGTCGTGTGCAGATTGATTGCACCTGTGACTGTATGCAGCATTCACCTCACGCGCTGCGCACAATAACAGCATTTCACCCCACGTTTGAGCGACTTGAATTTCGCATTGCAGGCCTGCCTGCCGGCGCCGTGTGTACAATAAATAATTTTGCGGGCCGGATTACATAAAATTTCTGCCATCATGTCCCAGGCCGGATGGAGGGGTGGCCCGTGTGCTGGGAGTTTGAGGCCCCTGGTCTAGAGTTTGAGGCCCCTGGTCTAGAGTTTGAGGCCCCTGGTCTAGAGTTTGAGGCCCCTGGTTTAGAGTTTGAGGCCCCTGGTCTAGAGTTTGAGGCCCCTGGTCTAGAGTTTGAGGCCCCTGGTTTAGAGTTTGAGGCCCCTGGTCTAGAGTTTGAGGCCCCTGGTCTAGAGTTTGAGGCCCCTGGTCTAGAGTAACCTGAAGCAAACTAGTAAACTGAGCAGCTCTCAGCTCTTTCACTTTCCTTCGCCAGCGTTCTCTGCAAACTATTTGACTTATTTTCTGTTAGACTTGTGTTCGCCCCAAACGTTTGCAGAAATAAGCGAACGGTCTGAAAGTAGTTTGATGAACTGGACTGACCGTTGGCACACACACTCTGCTTAACAGAGGGACAGAGAGAAGCAGAGCGCTACACACACACACACACACACACACACACACACACACACACACACTGCCCCAGAGGGACAGAGTAGCAGAGAGGGAGAGAGACGCACACACACTGTGTGTGTGTGTGTGAGAGAGAGAGAGAGAGAGAGAGAGAAGAGAGAGAGTCAGTGAGAGAGTAGAGTATTTCAGAGGAGGAAGTTTCATTAAACATCCCTGTGCTTGTGTGTGTCCAGCCTGTCCAGCGGATTGTGATCTGTTCCTCCATGTTCTCTGTGCCTCCCCCAGTAAACTGACCCAGGATAACCGCATGGAGAGCCCGATCCCCATCCTGCCCCTGCCCACCCCCGACCTGGAGACAGAGAGGCTCATCAAGATGAAAGACGAGGAGGTGAGCGTCCATCATGGAGCCCTACAGAACCACACCATACCATACTACACCACCCCATACCACAACACACCATACCATACCACACCACCCCATACCATACCACACCACCACACCATACCATACCATACCATACCATACCACACTACCACACCATACCATACCATACCATACTACACCACCACACCACCCCATACCATACCACACCACCACACCACCCCATACCACACCACCACACCACCCCATACCACACCACCACACCACCCCATACCATACCACACCACCACACCATACCATACCATACCACACTACCACACCATACCACACCACCACACCACCCCATACCATACCACACCACCACACCACCCCATACCATACCACACCACACCACCACACCATACCATACCATACCATACCATACCATACCATACCACACTACCACACCACACCATACCATACCACACCACCACACCACCCCATACCATACCATACCATACCACACCACCACACCATACCATACCATACCACACTACCACACCACACCATACCATACCATACCATACCACACCACCACACCACACCACACCACACCACACCACACCACCCCATACCATACCACACCACACTACACCACCACACCACCCCATACCATACCACACCACACCACACCACACCACACCATACCATACTACACCACACCACACCACACCACACCACCACACCATACCATACCATACCATACCTTACCATACCATACCACACTACCACACCACACCATACCATACCACACCACACCACACCACACCACACCACACCACACCACCACACCACACCACACCACCCCATACCATACCATACCATACCACCACCACACCACACCGCCACCATACCACACCATACCATACCATACCACACCACCACACCACCCCATACCATACCACACCACACCACACCACACCACACCACACCACACCACACCACACCACACCACCACACCACCCCATACCATACCACACTACACCACACCATACCACACCACCACACCATACCATACCATACCATACCATACCATACCATACCATACCACACCACCACACCACACCACCACCATACCATACCACCACACCACCACACCACCACACCACCCCACCCCATACCACACCACCACACCACACAATACCATACCATACCACTCCACCCCACCACCACCCCACCCCATACCATACCATACCACACCACTCCATACCACACCACACCACCACACCACACCACACCACCACCCCATACCATACCACACCATACCACCCCACCCCACCACATACCACACCACCACACCACCACCCCACCCCATACCACACCATACCATACCACCCACCCCATACCACACCACCACACCACCACCCCACCCCATACCACACCATACCACACCACCACCACACCACCACCACACCACCCCATACCATACCATACCACCACACCACCACACCACCCCACCACCCCACCACCCCACCCCATACCATACCACACCACCACACCACACCACCACACCACCCCATACCATACCATACCACACCACCACACCACACCACCACACCCCATACCACACCACCACACCACCCCATACCACACCACCCCACCCCATACCATACCACACCACACCACCACACCACCCCATACCACACCACCCCACCACATACCATACCATACCACACCACACCACACCACACCACACCACACCACACCACACCACACCACACCACACCACTATACCACCCCACCCCATACCATACCATACCATACCACACCACACCACACCACCACACCACACCACCGCCTACCACCCCACCCCATACCATACCATCCCACACCACCACACCACACCACCGCCTACCACCCCACCCCATACCATACCATACCATACCACACCACCACACTACACCACACCACCCCATACCACACCACCCCACCACCACACCACACCACCCTATACCATACCATACCACACCACCACACCACACCACCTTACCCCATACCACATCACCACCCCACCACACCACACCACCCTATACCATACCATACCATACCACCCCACACTCACTAATGTGATGCGTTACGCTACAAAATCATACAATACAATATGATACGATATCAAACTACAACATCCGATGCCATATGATATCATACGATGTGATACAATGCGTTTTTTGATACCAAAAACATACAATGCCGCACAATCAGCAACATACTAATAACACAACACACACAACACAACACACAAACACACAACACACACAACACAACACACACACAGAACACACACAACACAACACTACACACAACACACACACAACACACAACACACACACAACACAACACAACACACATTATGTCAGTAGATCGGAAATGTCTTCCTACATTATAGAAAATCCAGATTTTCAGTGCAGCTGTTATAATTTTCTCCTTTCTCTCCTCTTTCTCTCCTCTTTCTCTCCTCTTCCTCTCCTCTTCCTCTCCTCTTTCTCTCCTCTTCCTCTCCTCTTCCTCTCCTCTTTCTCTCCTCTTCCTCTCCTCTTTCTCTCCTCTTTCTCTTCTCTTTCTCTCTCTCCCCCCTTTCTCTCCCCCAGCTGAAGAGGATGCAGGAGATGCTGAATAAGATGCAGCAGCAGATTCATGACCAGGACCAGTGATTTCTCAACAGCCCCCTGCTGGCCGGCCCCTACACTACACCCAGACTGGCAGACAATGAATGCATCAACACTACTACAGTATACACATCATTCTACCAACACTGATGGGGCAAACCTGGGCTATAAATCCATCTGTCCTTTTTGGTGCTTTGTATATTTTGTCTGCCTGGAAAATAATGTGGTGTAAGAGTTTGTTTTGTTTTTTCAACTCTACTTTGTGTCCATTTGAGCCCCTTTATTCATATTATTAATGGTCTTAATATAATGTTGTTATGACATAATATAAACCTGTAATTTAACAGACTGCTAAATGTTTCTAATTTATGAATATGATGCTGAACCTTTTGGGATATTTTGTCAGGGTATGAATTTAAGCATAACAAGATGTTTTGTATAGCAGCTTGGTTTGTTGCTGACCTTTACATTTGAATCTAGATATTTGTTTGTATTCATGTTGTGCATGCGTGTGTGAGTGCGTGTGTGTGAGTGTGTGTGTGTGTGTGTGTGTGTGTGTAACACCCTCTGGATATTATAAAAATGTCCATTTCTGTTCTCAGAGGCACCTGGTAAAGTACATACATACAGTACGTACTGTATTTTTGCTGAAAGGTACAAATTTACCTTTAATTCTCAAAAAATTGGCAACATTCTGGCCGTTGAAAGCAAACTCTTTTCTAACATTTTTTCGCATTGACTGGCAAGATTGAAAATGCACTGAGGGACTGTGACTAAAGACATGTCTCCTGTCACATGATGAGGGAGTAGCGAGTGCATGAGTGAGCATGACAGTTTCACATGAGGCCTGACGGCTCAGAGCGGAGGCTGTGTGTGTCCGTGTGTGTGTGTGTGTGTGTGTGTGTGTGTGTTTGTTCTAATGCTTTGTAACCTCCACCTTGTTACCACTATGGGATGGATGGTTCATATTGCTGAGCTCTGAAGAGGGCGGGGTCCTGCTCCTGGTTTAAATGGCGGCCATGTTATGAGTGAGCATGGCATGCTGCAGTGCAGGGGTCCTACAAGGGTGTGTGATCATGTGAGAGAGATTGTGTGTGTGTGTGTGTGTGTGTGTGTGTGTGTGTGTGTGTGTGTGTGTGTGTGTGTGTGTGTGTGTGTGTGTGGGTGGGTGGGTGGGTGGGTGTGTGTGTGTGTGTGTGTGTGTGTACATGCCCCTGAGAGAAAGTGGAGGTATGCATGACATGGGTGCCTGACCTGACCTGTGTGTTCCTCCTGTCTGTACTTAGACAGTCATTCCTCTGACGTGTATCTCTCCCTGTCTCTCCATTCCTCTGAGGTGTATCTCTCCCTGTCTCTCCTGCTCTCTCCTGGCTCAGTAGAACTGTGCTGTCTGTCACCAGGTGATCATGTAAACAGCTGGTTCCCTCCAGACATGGGAGTCCCAGTCTAAACCCAGGTTGTTATAATGACAAATAAACTGACTTGATTCATATCCTCAAACCCCCCCTGTGTGTGTGTGTGTGTGTGTCTTCCTGCTCTAACTCCTTGCCTCGGTTGTGAGGGGGTGGGATGGGACGCCTCCATCCTGGGAGGAACACAGAGGCCTGGACTGAGTCTTGAAACCACCAGAGGTCTAATTCCCCTGATTCCTCAGAAAGACGTTTACAGTAAACTCCCCCACCATCATCATCATTATCAGATCAGGACTCTTCCTCCTGACACCCAGAACAGGAAGCAGAGACCCTGTACAGGAAGCAGAGACACCCAGCACAGGAAGGCCTAGGGGCGTCAGATTGACAACTGCTGTCCAGTCAAGCAGAGCAGAAGGCGCAGTGCTGAGCTCTGGTGTGTAAAGATAAGGAGTATAGTATTTATAGAGAGGGATGGAGGGAGGAGAAGGTTCTGGACTGGAACAGACTGCAGGGAAACAGTGTGCTGAAGGGAAGTTGTAGGTTGACTCTCTAAAAACAGAGCTTTCTGTATAGATCCCTTCATAACAGAAAAAACCTCTGATGAAAGGTTAAAAAAAAAGAACCATTTCCAGGTCCATAAGGTTCTATAGAGAACCCTGTTCAGGCTGGAACCATAGGGTTCTATATGGAACTATAGGGCTCTATATACAACCTTTTTCTAAGAGGGTTCTCCTATTGTTACAAAGGGTTCTACAGAATAAAGCACCATTTTGTTTGAGAGTACTCTCTACTGTACTGGAGGGATATATAACGCTCTGTAGCTACTGAATTTGGTTGTACTGTAGGTAGTTTACTGGACTGCACTGGACTTAGCTGTACTGGACTGGACTGGGCTGTAATGTGGGCTAACATGTGCTGGTCTGGACTGGACTAGACTGGACTGGAGTCCCTCGTATCTCCTCAGCCTGTCTGTGAACGTGAGTGTGTCGTTATCAGCTTCTTTCAGCTGTGCCTCAAACACACTCCGCCTGGGCTCAGCGCCACGTCAAACACGCTCCCCCTGCCACTCCGGACCACTCGCACCAGAGACCACAGCTGAGGTAAGATAGACCCTCCTCTCCACCTGGAAACAGACTAGAACAACTTCAACTGCTTACAAATTACTGTTAAAATATTCTCCATTTTATCAACATCTGCCAGTATTTCAATAATAGTAGCCTGATGATTTGCGTCCAGTGCAGCTGAGTGTTTAGTGTGTGTGTGTGTGTGTGTGTGTGCAGCTGAGTGTTTAGTGTGTGTGTGTGCAGCTGAGTGTTTAGTGTATGTGTGTGTGTGCAGCTGAGTGTTTAGTGTGTGTGTGTACAGCTGAGTGTTTAGTGTGTGTGTGTGTGCAGCTGAGTGTTTAGTGTGTGTGTGTACAGCTGAGTGTTTAGTGTGTGTGTGTGTGCAGCTGAGTGTTTAGTGTGTGTGTGCAGCTGAGTGTTTAGTGTGTGTGTGTGCAGCTGAGTGTTTAGTGTGTGTGTGTACAGCTGAGTGTTTAGTGTGTGTGTGTGTGCAGCTGAGTGTTTAGTGTGTGTGTGCAGCTGAGTGTTTAGTGTGTGTGTGTGCAGCTGAGTGTTTAGTGTGTGTGTGTGCAGCTGAGTGTTTAGTGTGTGTGTGTACAGCTGAGTGTTTAGTGTGTGTGTGTGCAGCTGAGTGTTTAGTGTGTGTGTGCAGCTGAGTGTTTAGTGTGTGTGTGTGTAGCTGAGTGTTTAGTGTGTGTGTGTGTAGCTGAGTGTTTAGTGTGTGTGTGTGTGCAGCTGAGTATTTAGCTCCACTGATTCTAACTGAACGAAGTTGTGAGTACTAAGGTGTGAACGGTAACCAAGGGAGACCAGAGAACCAATGCTGTATTTTTCCCTGTATTCTCAGCTCTGTTTTAGAGTTATAACTCTTTGCCTGTTTTCAGCCTGCGTCTCTAGTCATTGTATTTATTGTAAATAAACAATTGTTTTTCTGAATGTTCTCCTGATGTGGCGTCAGGCCAGTTCCCTCATACTCTGTGTTCAGAATCTTCACTATGCAGAGTGAAAACAGTACTGGACCTGCTGTATCCACTAGCATGTGTGAGTAGCCACGAGTCAATGGGATTCATCTGCTCAACAGGCTGACAGAATATGACCTTCAGTAACTAGAGCGGTGCTGATGTCCAGAAGAATCTAATTATCTGACCTTCAGTAACTCTCTCTCCCTTTGTTTTGGTATCTCACACATTCATAGAAGTGGAAATGTCTCATTTGGAAAGTTTTATCTAATCTCACATTTCCTTATTTCTACATAGAACAGGCAGAGAACAGATGTCTGTCTGGTTTCCTTAGTTCAGACATAGAGGGTCTTCCCCCTGTCAGTGTAAGTTCTGAAAGGCAAACCCCTAACAATGTGTTGATGCTATGATAGATAGATAGATCTGTTGTGTTCTGTGCTCCAGAGTGCAGAAGAGGTTCTGTTCTGTTCTATTCTGTTTCGTTCCACAGGGTGATGAGGAGGTTCTATTCTGTTCTCCAGAGTTATCAAGAGGTTCTGTTCTGTTCTGTTCTCCAGAGTGAGGAGGAGGTTCTGTTCTGTTCTGTTCTCCAGAGTGATGATGAGGTTCTGTTCTGTTCTCCAGAGTGAGGAGGAGGTTCTGTTCTGTTCTATTCTGTTTCGTTCCACAGGGTGATGAGGAGGTCATATTCTGTTCTCCAGAGTTATCAAGAGGTTCTGTTCTGTTCTGTTCTGTTCTACAGAGTGATGAGGAGGTTCCGTTCTGTTCCACAGAGTGATGAGGAGGTTCTGTTCTCCAGAGTGAGGATGAGGTTCTGTTCTGTTCTCCAGAGTGATGAGGAGGTTCTGTTCTGTTCTCCAGAGTGAGGAGGGGGTTCTGTTCTGTTCCACAGAGTGATGAGAAGGTTCTGTTCTGTTCCACAGAGTGATGAGGAGGTTCTGTTCTGTTCTCCAGAATGAGGAGGAGGTTATGTTCTGTTCCACAGAGTGATGAGGAGGTTCTGTTCTGTTCTCCAGAGTGATGAGGAGGTTCTATTCTGTTCTCCAGAGTGACCAGTGATGATGAGGAGCCCTCCGCTCCTGTGTGTGCTCCTCTTCCTGGTGGGGGTCAGAGGTCAGGGTTTGTCCGTGTGCCCCTATCCCTGCTCCTGCCAGGGCAGCCAGGTGGACTGCAGCCATCGTGACCTCACCACCTCCTCCCTCCCCGTCCGCTTCCCCCCAGACACCACCCACCTGCGTCTCCACGGCAACCTGCTGAGCGCCCTGCCCAGCGGCCTGCTGGACGAGCTCCCCGCCCTCCGCTCCGTCTCTCTCCACGCCAACCCCTGGGCGTGCGACTGCGGTGTCCTCTACCTGCGCACCTGGCTCCTCCTCCACCGGCCGGCCGGCAAGCGCCTCAACGTCACCTGCAGCTCCCCTCCGGGCCTGCGGGGGCGCCGCGTCATGTTCCTGGAGGAGGAGGAGGTCCTGGAGTCCTGCCACTACTGGTACTGCGACCTGGCGCTGGCGTCCCAGGCCTGCCTGTGCGTGTTCGTGCTGGTGCAGGCGGCGCTGCTGGCGGCCGTGGTGTCCTTCCTGCGCAGGTTTGAGGCCCTGGCCCGCGAGGCGCGGCGCACGGCCCAGGAGAGCTTCACCGGGGGGTAGAGACCACCCAGGAACGAGCGCTGGCCCCTGACAGACAGCATCTAAGGGGATTGGAGGATGATTGCCCCAGTGGTGCAATAGTTTTGCCATTTGTTTTGAACACTTTCTTTACACTCAGACTCAAACCTGGGTGGGCAACCCTCCACCCTACCAGCCCCCTAGAACCCCCCTCCCCCCCACCCGACCCTACCAGCCCTCTAGAACCCACCCCCCCCCCCCCGCCCCCACCCGACCCTACCAACCCTAGAACCCCCCCCCGCCCTGCCCCGCCCCGCCCGACCCTACCAGCCCCCTAGAACCCCCCCCCCCAACCCTACCAGCCCTCTAGAACCCCCCCCCTCCCGACCCTACCAGCCCTCTAGAAACCCCCCCGACCCTACCAGCCCTCTAGAACCCCCCCCCCCAACCCTACCAGCCCTCTAGAACCCCCCCCCTCCCGACCCTACCAGCCCTCTAGAAACCCCCCCGACCCTACCAGCCCTCTAGAGCCCCCCCCGCCCTCTCTTCCCTGTCCCCCAGGTCCGTCCCCTCATGCAGTCATGCAGCAGTACAGGGCTGCTCTGCTCCAGGGGGTTACCAGGGCCCCCAGGGGCCTCAGTACAGGGCTGCTCTGCTCCTGGGGGTTACCAGGGCCACCAGGGGCCTCAGGGAGATATGATCTCTCTCTCCTCCACGGTCCCCCAGGTTCCTCCCCCCATACCGTCCTACAGCATCTCCCCATACAGGGCTGCTCCAGGGGACCAATGGGGCCCCGTCAGGGAGCCTGGCTCTGCTCATCTGGAGATATGATCTCTCTCTCCTTCCCTTCACAGAGCAACCAGCTGTCTGTCTGGTTGTCTGTAGCTTTATCTGTTGTCTGAGGGACTTTAAAGGCTGTTTAAGCATTTCTACAACAATGTATCAAAATTGTAACTAAAGAGAAAACGTAGAGGGATTCGCTTTTCATACCATAATACTGTGTGACACAATGTTCCCTATTTTTCTAATGCTTTATTCTGATTTCTCATCATGGTATGACAACATTTTCTTTTCCTGCATTGTTATTTGAGTCATGTATTTTGTATGTGCATTAAAGTCCATTAAAGAGTGCCTTGTTACTCACTGTAATAACTGTTCCACTACCATACTCACTGAGTGCAAAATAATAATTAATAATAAAAATAATATTTATTATTTTCAAAATATTGTTACAAAGTGCTTTACAAGAATAAAAACACACAATAAAATAACATTCTGGAGGTAAAAAATATGGCCAAAGAACATTATAAAACAGCAGCAATTAGTAAAAATGGCCAAATAATAACCGAAATAAAATAAAGATTATTGCCATGTACATGGTTCACACATACCAGGAATTTGTCTAGGGTTAAGGCATACGCTGATGAAGACGACACAGGACAGGACAGTGCAAAGACATGACAGTGCAAACACAAGTACAAGTGCAAGTACAATATATCCCAAAATATATAATACTCAATATATACAATCACTGGTCATATGCAAGTGATGCAAAGGGTATAGAGTCAGCGGGGGTCAGAGGGGGACACAGGTCTTCCTGTTGACGAGGCTGGTGGCCATGGGGAAGAAGCTGTGTGTGTGGTGTAAGGTCTTGGTCCTGATGGACCCCAGCCTCCTGCCGGAGGGGAGTGGTTCAAAGAGACTGTGACCAGGGTGGGAGGGGTCGGCCATAATCTTTCTGGCCCACTTCAGGGCCCTGTAAAAGCAAGACTATAAAAGTGTGTTTCATAGACTTTTGATACATATGATAATAATGGTAGAATTAGAAGAAGAAGATTATAGAAATTATAATTTGGCAGTTATCAGTTGTAACATAACCACAATACTTACTACTTGAATTTACGAATATTTTCGGTCAATCTGAAAGCAAGCTACAAACTGTTGTGTGTTGGTAAGCCCTGAGGGTTGAAGGCGGAACCATTACGCGCAGGACACAGAGCGCGGCGGACCATTCAAGGTGCTGGACCAGCACGCCTTGTTGATTATTACACGTGAGACGAGTTGCTAATGTGTAGAGTCAGAAAAGCTATAACGCCAGTAAATTCAATCTCAGGTTTAGAAAAGATAAGGTTTGTATTTATCATAGTGTATCTGGTGCATTCATTTTGCAAATGTCTCTAGCTAGCCTCGGGCTTCTCATGTCTGTTTGCGGTATGTTGAGGGCCAGATCTCTGTATTTGTAGCTAATTTTGTGCTGGTGATTATGGTGATGCTGTGTTTGGCGATACGATACAACAAACTCTGTCATCCCTCCTTGTTCGTGTGGCGACAGAGCTCAGTCCCGCGGTGTGCCAGCAGGCTAGCGGCCCTCTGAGAGATGGGGAGACAGAGAAAGAGACACAATTGGAAAGGGAGGCAGCAGAGCGACTCGGCCGCCGACAAGGAGCAGACCGGGACAGATGTGGTCGTGGAGCTTGAAGGTCAGATCACGTGTCTCGTGATAGGTGCATAGTTATTGAAATTGGGGAGAGGGGGAAAAAGAGTGAGTGAGTGACAGAGAGGCTAACCCCTCCCTGGTCTGTAACCCCTCCCTGGTCTCTCTAACCCCTCCCTGGTCTCTAACCCCTCCCTGGTCTCTCTAACCCCTCCCTGGTCTCTCTAACCCCTCCCTGGTCTCTCTAACCCCTCCGTGGTCTCTAACCCCTCCGTTGCTCCCTGCTCAGGCGGCGTGGCACTGAAGGGCGTGGACGAGAGCAACGCGCTGGTCCTCCCAGCCTCCAGGGCAAAGCAGAAGAGAGTCCCTCAGAGGCCCGGCCCCAAGAGGCCGCCGCTCACCAGGAAGCAGAGGAAGAATCTGCAGAAAGTCCTGGAGGCCAAGGAGAAGAAAGCTCACGTAAGTTCTCTCTCACAGAGATGCTCAGTATCTTCAGACTGGCGCTGCAGAGCCTTCTTCATACCAGTAACTGCGAAGGTGTTTGGGCGTCACTGATGGCCCATCAAATCTCCATCTGAACACACTGGTGACCCAGAGCTCTCACAGACCACAGAGACGCCGCGTGGCGAGACGAGGAGGCCGTACAGCAGGTTCACCCAACGGGCGCTTTAATGAAACTCAGTGTAACGTTACAACAGAAAAGTCCCCAGTCAAAGGACGGGTGAAAAAAGGGTCAAACAAGGGCCGACTCCTCCTGGTGTCTGGGCAAACGAAAAGGGCTCCAGGCCCAGGGAAGCGGTCTCTCTGGGGAGTGTCCCTGGGGGGCTCAGAGTTTGTTCTGCACGCCGAGCTCTGGGGGGTCAAATCTCACTGCTAGTGGGAATAATTTGGTGGTGCCATGGTTTGATGCATCAGACGCAATTGAGAAATATGGAAGGGAATGTGGTTTGTCTGCAACCATTGGTGTGTTGATGTTCTTCAAACATGTCTCCACAGACGCAGGTGCAAGTACTGTACATCAGCAACGATTGCTGCCATCTTGGCGTGTCCTCCGTATATTATTTTTCGATTATAACAGGACATGTCGTCGTGTATTATCCCTTACTTATGAGGGGCGTTGGAGATGGTCTGAACATGCTCAACTAACTACCAGTAAACGTTCAGCTATCTACCACCAACCTGAACCCCAACCTGAACCACTTGTTCCATATCAACAGTTACACTTGATAGTTTGTTAATAGTAGCCTGTTGTTGGGCTTCTGCAGATGGATGAAAATAAAAAGTGACTGAGGGTATTCCTGGTCTGATAACCCCCTGACCCCCCCCCCCCCCCCCCCCCAGAGAGCCGATATCCTGTCCAAGCTGGCTGAGGTTCAGCTGCCCGAGTCTGAACTCAAACTGCTCTACACCACCTCCAAACTGGGCACTGGAGACAAGCAGTACTTGAACAAACCGTATGTACACACACACGCACGCACACACACAGACACACAGACATACATACAGATGCACACACACAGACACACACACACAAGCACACACGCACGCACACACACCACCGCTCAAATGCACTCACGCACTCTCCCTCAGTAGCTTGCACACATCCATGCACACACACACACACACACACACACGCTCTGTGTGTGTTGTAGTCTCACTCTCCGCCTGGTCACTGTCAGGACCCCAGATGATCTGCAGGACGGAGGGGCGGGGCTTAAGATCAGCAGTCTGGGCGGAGCCAACCGGAAGAGGAAATGGAGAGAAAAGGAGGAGGAGGAGGAGGAGGAAAAGGAGGAGGAGAGTAGTGACCTGGACACCTCCTCTGATGAGGAGGATGATGGAGGGTTAAAGACCACGGAGGAGCCAGCACCTCCCTCTCAGGAGGAGGAGAAGGAGAGGAAGGAGGAGAAGAAGGAGGAGGAGAAGAAGAAGGAGGAGGAGGAGTCTGGCCCAGCCGTGGTCTCCAGTAAAACACCGTCCCAGCCTGCCGTCTTTATTCCTGTAGACAGACTGCCAGAGATACAGGTACAGTGTGTGTGTGCGTGTGTGCGTGCGTGTGTGCGTGCGTGCGTGTGCGCGCGCGCACTTCTGTGTTTGTTGTTCGTTGTGGCTGGGATTGCCTCTTACAAAGTGTGTGTGTGTGTATGTGGTGTGTGTGTGTGTGTGTGTATATGTGGTGTGTGTATGTATGTATGTGTGTGTGTGTGTGTGTGTAGGAGGCTCGTCTCAGACTGCCAGTGCTGTCAGAGGAGCAGGTGATCATGGAGGCGGTCAGGGAGAACGCCTGCGTGGTCCTCTGTGGAGAAACAGGAAGTGGAAAGACCACCCAGGTGCCCCAGTTCCTGTACGAGGCCGGCTACGCCAGGTAACTAACAGCCCCACAACACCCTCCCTTTAACTAACAGCCCCACAACACCTTCCCTTTAACTAACAGCCCCACAATACCCTCCCTTTAACTACAGTAACAGCCCCACAACACCTTCCCTTTAACTAACAGCCCCACAACACCTTCCCTTTAACTAACAGTCCCACAACACCTTCCCTTTAACTAACAGCCCCACAACACCTTCCCTTTAACTAACAGCCCCACAACACCTTCTCTTTAACTAACAGTCCCACAACACCTTCCCTTTAACTAACAGCCCCACAACACCTTCCCTTTAACTAACAGCCCCACAACCCCTTCCCTTTAACTAACAGCCCCACAACACCCTCCCTTTAACTAACAGCCCCACAACACCTTCCCTTTAACTAACAGCCCCACAACACCCTCCCTTTAACTACAGTAACAGCCCCACAACACCTTCCCTTTAACTAACAGCCCCACAACACCTTCCCTTTAACTAACAGTCCCACAACACCTTCCCTTTAACTAACAGCCCCACAACACCTTCTCTTTAACTAACAGTCCCACAACACCTTCCCTTTAACTAACAGCCCCACAACACCTTCCCTTTAACTAACAGCCCCACAACACCCTCCCTTTAACTAACAGCCCCACAACACCTTCCCTTTAACTAACAGCCCCACAACACCCTCCCTTTAACTACAGTAACAGCCCCACAACACCTTCCCTTTAACTAACAGCCCCACAACACCTTCCCTTTAACTAACAGCCCCACAACACCTTCCCTTTAACTAACAGCCCCACAACACCTTCCCTTTAACTAACAGCCACTCAATACCTTCCCTTTAACAACAACCCCATAATACCTTCCCTTTAACTACCAGCTCCACAATACTGTTCCTTTGACTTTAATCATTCTGTCCTTTTTAATCCTCCACCTTTTTAATGACCCACCTGCCCCTGTATCATCCAGCCATAGAAAGGGGTCAGTGTGTACTGGACTGTGTATGAGCAGCTCTGACCTGAAGCCTGCCCCCCCCCTGTCCCCTCTCCCCTGTCCTCCGTCCCCTGTCCCCTGTCCTCCGTCCCCTGTCCCCTCTCCCCCCCCCCCGCCCCCCCCCCCCTGCCCCCCCGTCCCCCTGTGGTCCAGTGGTGGTGGGATCATCGGGGTGACGGAGCCCAGGAGAGTAGCAGCAGTCAGCATGTCCCACAGAGTCGCCAAGGAGATGAACCTCTCCACACGGTACGACACACGCCTCTCTTACCTGATAGAATACGGACTAGAACATCATCATAATATACTACATACCTGTCTTACCTGCTAGAATACAAGAACATCATCATAATGTTCTACTTACCTGTCTTACCTGCTAGAATACGTAGAACATCATAATAATGTTCTACATATCTGTCTGCTTTAATGTGTCTGAATCCTACTCTACAACATCATAATAATGTTCTACATATCTGTCTGCTTTAATGTGTCTGAATCCTACTCTACAACATCATAATAATGTTCTACTTACCTGTCTTACCTAGTCTTCAATACGTTCAATACAAAGTTCACAGGAGAAGACACTATTTACATCAGACTGATCTAGATAAACTAATGTAATCTAGTCTAATATAATGTGATCCTGTGGTTTCCAGGTGGTGTTGTACCAGATCCTAGCTAGTCTAATCTAATTTAATCTGTGGGTTCCAGGGTGGTGTCGTATTTGATCCTAGCTAGTCTAATCTAATCATATCTGTGGGTTCCAGGGTGGTGTCGTACCAGATCCGCTTCGAGGGGAACGTGACAAGTGACACCAAAATCAAGTTCATGACAGACGGAGTCCTGCTGAAGGAGATTCAGAAGGTCACTTACCCTAGCCCTGTCCATCACCCTTCTAACCCTCCCTAGCCCTGTCCATCACCCTTCTAACCCTCCCTAGCCCTGTCCATCACCCTTCTAACCCTCCCTAGCCCTGTCCATCACCCTTCTAACCCTCCCTAGCCCTGTCCATCATCCTTCTAACCCTAGCCCTGTCCATCACCCTTCTAACCCTCCCTAGCCCTGTCCATCACCCCTCTAACCCTCCCTAGCCCTGTCCATCACCCTTCTAACCCTCCCTAGCCCTGTCCATCACCCTTCTAACCCTCCCTAGCCCTGTCCATCACCCCTCTAACCCTCCCTAGCCCTGTCCATCACCCTTCTAACCCTCCCTAGCCCTGTCCATCACCCTTCTAGCCCTAGCCCTGTCCATCACCCTTCTAACCCTAGCCCTGTCCATCACCCCTATAACCCTCCCTAGCCCTGTCCATCACCCTTCTAACCCTCCCTAGCCCTGTCCATCACCCCTCTAACCCTCCCTAGCCCTGTCCATCACCCTTCTAACCCTCCCTAGCCCTGTCCATCACCCTTCTAACCCTCCCTAGCCCTGTCCATCACCCTTCTAACCCTCCCTAGCCCTGTCCATCACCCCTCTAACCCTCCCTAGCCCTGTCCATCACCCTTCTAACCCTATCCCTGTCCATCACCCTTCTAGCCCTAGCCCTGTCCATCACCCTTCTAACCCTAGCCCTGTCCATCACCCTTCTAGCCCTAGCCCTGTCCATCATCCTTCTAACCCTAGCCCTGTCCATCACCCCTATAACCCTAGCCCTGTCCATCACCCTTCTAACCCTCCCTAGCCCTGTCCATCACCCTTCTAACCCTCCCTAGCCCTGTCCATCACCCCTCTAACCCTAGCCCTGTCCATCACCCTTCTAACCCTAGCCCTGTCCATCACCCTTCTAACCCTCCCTAGCCCTGTCCATCACCCTTCTAACCCTCCCTAGCCCTGTCCATCACCCTTCTAACCCTCCCTAGCCCTGTCCATCACCCTTCTAACCCTCCCTAGCCCTGTCCATCACCCTTCTAACCCTCCCTAGCCCTGTCCATCACCCTTCTAACCCTCCCTAGCCCTGTCCATCACCCCTCTAACCCTAGCCCTGTCCATCACCCTTCTAACCCTCCCTAGCCCTGTCCATCACCCCTCTAACCCTAGCCCTGTCTATTTCCACAGTGATGTTCTAGACGTTCTTTCTTTCTCTGAATCCCTCTCTTCTCCCCCGACAGACAACTCTGTCTCTCACACATCCCCACATTCTGTCTGTCAGTCTGTCTCTGAGCGTACCAGTCTGTCTCTGAGCGTAGCTGTCTGTCAGTCTGTCTCTGAGCGTACCTGTCTGTCAGTCTGTGTGACTGTCTCTCTCCCTCTCTCTCCTGTAGGACTTCCTGCTGCAGCGGTACAGTGTGATCATCATAGACGAGGCCCATGAAAGGAGTGTGTACACAGACATCCTGATAGGCCTGCTGTCTCGCATCGTACCCCTCAGGAACAAGGTGAGGACACGCCCCCAGAGGAGGGAGGGGCCTGGGCTAGGACACGCCACCTGAGGAGGGAGGGGCCTGCCTTAGGACACGCCCCTAGAGGAGGGGGGGCTGGGTGAGGACACGCCCCCAGAGAGGGGGGGCCTAGGCTAGGACACGCCCCCGGAGAGGGGGCCTGGGTGAGGACACGCCCCCGGAGGAGGGAGGGGTCTGAGAGAGACTGAGGGAGGTTATAATATGTTTGGGGGACTAATGGCGCGTTCCAGGCAACCCGTAACTCGTGTTTTTCCTACCTCCTACACGTGAAAATGCTCTGGAATGGCAGTCAAACCCGTAACTTCCCACCCGTGAACTCGTACAGATCGATCTACTCCCAGTTGCGCTCTCTGACGTCACACAGCCCTCTAAGCAAGATGGCAGCCCCCATGGCTATGGCGACAAAGATAACTTTAGGGCAACGTAAAGTAAATTTGTACGTTGTAATCAAAATAATACAAACGATTATGCACTACAACCTGCTATGTGTATGTAATGATGCCTGCATATGTTGGCAAGAGATAGCTAGTGCTAGCTAGCTAACGTTAAGGTAAACCTGAATGTGACCATGCAAACGGCGAAAAGTCGATGATGTCAATAAATAAAATGTTACGTACAATTTCTTAGCATAGCGAAATTAGGCATACAATGTTTAGCTTGTCAGCTCTGACAATCTGCCAAATCTCAAGCTTTTACCATATCGGCTTGTTTACATTTATCCAGAATGCCACGCATTCAGACAGTTTGCCTGGAACGCTATGAAGTCGTGAGTCGTGACTTGAAGTCGTTATTTACGAGCTCAAAATCCTATCTGGAACGCGGCATAAGGTTACTGTTATACATCTTTTAGGGATGTCACGGTGTGGAGTTTTTCCCATCGACTAATAAACTCATGACAACTCTTGTGTTACCGGTAACACCGTCAAGCCTATAATAAGAGAGCGCTTACTATAATCCCGTTACACCTTTGCCTTACATTGAACAGCACTGTTGTGCAGCCTATTTGAATTTGGTGTTGTGTGCCTCCACAGCCTGCAAATGTGTGATCAGAGTGAGGTCAGATATAAACGTTACACTCGGTCCTGAGCTCCTTTATAATCAGAGTCTATTTATTACCATGCGCTGTTCCCGGAGCAATTCCTAGTGTGTTGGAAAACTACATGGCAGTAAACTAATTCTGATTATAAAGAAGCACAGGACTGAGTGTAACGTTGATCTTATTCTTACCCGACTCTGATCGCAGGCAAGCTCGGGAGCCATCCAACGCCAAACTGCCTCCACCGCAAATCAGAGTTATGATCGGAACGCTGCTAGAATAGGTGAGAGGATATGCTGCTAGAATAAGCTAGCCAGCTAGCTAATGGCAACAGCCACTAGGTTAGGTTAGCTGAACAGCCAATAGTTGGTTAGCTGAACGTTAGCTAGGCTAGCTAGCCACAACAGGCTATAACCTCCCCCTCCCCTCCCCCTACTCTCGTCAGGTGAATTGAAAGTGAAACCTGATTCCTCTAGACTGCACTCTGCGCACAGGGAGGGGCAGATCAGACACTAGTTTTAGTTTGATGAGGCGCTGATATGCGAAAATTAACTAAATAGCTAAAACGACGGTGGAGGTGGAAAACAACGGCATGACGGTGTTAAAGTAACGACTCAGTGAATGCACAGTGTACGCCTGAACACCGAGTAGCACCGGTAACACCCACAACTGTGACCAGCCTAACGTCTTTGCTGCTCACATCTCTTGTGCTGACTGTGGAACTGAAGGGTCCTGTTCGTATGAATGACTCCCAAAGGTCATGTTTTCAGTGGCGTGGTGGTTGGCTCGTTCATTGGTAGCGATGCTACGATCTGGATTTTGGGGCCCGATAGCGATCACTGATTTTTTCCCTCAGGATCAGCCGATACCGATTCTCCTCTTGAGTTTCTTTCCCATATTACTGTACCAATATGATGGCACTGTCTTTGCTTGCAAAGATTTAGATTAAGGTTGCCCATTATCAATCACTCATTAACTCATGAACTCATGAAAAAAAGTATAATTATTTTCTGTGACCTTTATTTTGAAATTCCTTGAAAGAAAGCTACCGAACATAAGTTTTGTTTCACACTGCTTGAAGAGGAACTGGTAGTGTGCTGTGTCCTAATTTTAAACCGCAAACATCTCCAAACTACAGCTATTCAGAGATTTTTGAGTGATTAGCAGCAGTAGCTTTGTAGATATTTGTACTGTATGAAAAGATGCCGTATGAGGAGATCCTGGGAGAAAACTTGTGCAATTAGAATGGATGTTGGACATTGTTGACATGACGTTATCCAACTCCAGATCAAGCAACGTTACATCCAACAACTGGCTCTGTATTTACACCCTCATCTGCTGTGAGAGAGTCACTATTTCACATTTCTGAATTGAACTGACCCACCACTCTATAACATTTAGCTTGTAGCATCCAGGTTTGTATCTGTGTCAAGCTAACCAGCTAGATTAGACTTAAAAGATCTGCTTTAGCGATCTGCCAGTTTGGCGACCACAGATTTGAGTAATTTGGAGTGAAAATCGTCTGATTTAAATCGTTGGCTGATCGATGCATCCCTGTCCATTGGTTCTTTAGCAGGATTATGCAAAAACTACCAGACTGATTCTGGGGGATGAAACAGCTGGGCATTGGGAGCTCACGGAGACACGGGTTTGGACTGGCATGGGAAGGTCACAGAGACGGGCATAAAGCTCTCAACCTAATAACAAATGCAGCCATACCAAACATGTCCTGCTCACACGCATGTGCACAGAGCTCAGAAGGGCATTCAGAGGCCGAGGTCTGTGCTGTACGATCACCATGTCTAGTCTGGATCTATTTCCCAGCGGTATTGATGCACACTCATACCTGTGTCGTGTTGTAATCCGTAATTTCCTGCGTGTGTCACACAGAAAGGCCTCCCCATGAAGCTGCTGGTCATGTCGGCTACGCTGCGTGTGGAGGACTTCACAGACAACAGGAAGTTGTTCCCTGTGCCGCCGCCTGTCGTCAAGGTGGAGGCCCGTCAGTTTCCCGTCTCGGTCCACTTCAACAAGCGCACCCCTCTGGAGGACTACACTGGAGAGGTGTTCCACAAGACCTGCAAGATCCACCGCATGCTGCCCCCTGGTACACACACACACACACACACACACACACTGTATAGACACAGACACACACATATACACACATATAGACACGCACACACATATAGACACAGACACACACACACATATAGACAGACACACACACACAGATACACACATACACATATTCACACACACACACACACACACACGCATACACAGAGAAACACACACGCACACAATTTATTTATATCCACATAGAGAAAAACATACAAGGACTCAAATACTGAATTGAATATACAATCAAGGTCATGGACATTGACGCGCGCGTGTGTATCTGTGTGTGTGTGTGTGTGTGTGTGTGTGTGTGTGTGTGTGTGTGTGTGTGTGTGTGTGTGTGTGTGTGTGTGTGTGTGTGTGTGTGTGTGTGTGTGCGCATGTTGCTCAGGGGGGATCCTGGTGTTTCTGACGGGTCAGGCCGAGGTCCACAACGTCTGCAGGAGGCTGAGGAGAGCCTTCCCCTTCAGGAACCCTGCTACTGGTGAGCACACACACCACACACTCACACACCACACACCACACACACACACACACACACACACATACACACACACCTCACACTCACACACACCACACACCACCACACACACACACACACACACACACACACACACACATACACACACACCTCACACTCACACTCACACACACCACACACACACCACACACACACACACACCACACACACACACACACCACACACACACACACAGATACACACCACACACACACCACACACACGCACACCACACACACCACACACTCACACACACCACACACACCACACACACACACACACGCACACTAGAGTTGCGCGGATGGAGTTTGAGCGCACCCGAATCCGCGTGCACTCATCAATCATCCACCTGCCACCCACCCGCTGTCATTATCTTCTAAAATTTAGAGACCCGCCCCCAACCCGCCAAACATGAAGTTATTGTATTTACATTTAAATTATGTCCAGCCATTCGTGCTCATTTGCTTTTCAAATAGGCGTATTTTCTCAACTTAAAACAATTTAAGGATTAACATGGTAATTCAATATAACACTTTCCAGATATCTTTAGGCAACAACAAAACAAATGTGTTTAACTATTTCAGAATTCATCCATAAAAATTATTTTAAAACATGTTTTTATAGGTCTGAATCTGCCACTCAAAAAGTTCACTCACTCAAAACTGGGCGTGATTCATAACAACTGATTGACAGTTCTCTGAGCAAATGACCAACTGGAATCATTATGATTGACAGGCGTGTGCCCCGTTACCATAGCTACCACCGCTCCGAGCTAGACAACACAAGAGCTAGATCGCGCAACAGCCAGATCAATAGCCATTATTCTAGCTGCTAACCAGGGGCATTTACAAAGTCCTTAATATTATATTAACCCCCAAACATTATAAAGATGCACGCTACCTAACAGGCCGTATCCTCGAATTTGCATTAGGCCTATTTGGGAAAAGTACGATAGGTATAACGTTGGCGCATCTCCCCGCGACACCGAAGAAAAGCACCCTGCAGCCGGCCACGCAAGCTTGGAGGCTTGGGCTATTAGACTAACTTTATAGCTTTCAGCCAGCTACGAACAGTACCTATTTAGTCAAATAATTGCAATTGTGGGTCTTGCCAGAAGACAGATCATTTGCGCTGTGAAACCGACATAACATCCGCATTGTTCACCAGTCTAACGTTATTTATCTTAGGTGTCCAACAAAGCCAGTTGAACACTGAAACGTTACTGTTCTGGGTTCAACATCTGTCAGTTGTGGTGATATAAGGAATCGAGCGGAATACCAGATCAATTAAATCATTATAGCTCATTTCACATACAAAGGCAACACAATACGTTTTGCAGAAAGAGGCAGGGGATGTAGCCTACATATAGGCTAGCCTACTGATCCTACTAATATGTGTCAGACTGCATGCGTAGCGCAGCGATTCAACATAATCGATGAGTAGTAGTAGACTACTAATCAGACACGGAGATCATGGTAAAAACTTCCCAATTTGTATGTCAACCACAAATACAATTAGGCCTATAAAACGTACAAATTATATTAAAATAAGAGGTGGTCATCATTGAGACTGTGGAGATCATTGAGAATTATTCTCAAGATGAGAAAGGGTTCAGAGCTGCCTTACCATGTTGGATAGACGGTGAAACGGCGCAAAGACAGCAGGTGCGGGAGCCAGACAGATTTCTGTTGGAGGCGGGTGTAGGGGAGTGGAGGCGGGTTTTTCAAACTTTAGGGTGACGTCAACAAGGGGAAAAACGTCACGAATTTGGAGCATTTTCACCCCGAGTCAAATTGGACTGAAAATGTTAAGCTTTCAGTTTCTTCAAAACTACAAAACGGATATATTTAATGTTTTTATTGTGTTTCTTCAATGTCCTCTTGTGCAAATACTGTAGCACTTACAAACTCAAAAAAAGTGAAAATGACCATGTTATACCTTAAAAGATTAGGCTATAGGCAACTTTCGATGTGGTCACATTTCTAATGTAAAAATTACTCTAGTCGCTGCACTAATAAAGTCTTTGAAGTAAGTGCAATAATAGTATTTGAAGTAAGTCAAGTCCTCTTGTGCCCTGTTTTACGGAGTGTGCGGTCCCCTCCCGTTTTCATACGGGTAGGCTTTATCCCTTTTTGCTGAATTGTTTGCTCTGTATTTATATATTCTACACTACATCATCTCTCTAACAGGGATTCACTTACCGTTTCTGCTGAGCTAGGCCTATAGGATCAGTACACCAATAAAGTTATCAACTCAAAAAAAATATTTAGGCTATTTCTTTTCCTCCGATGCGCGCCCGATTGTAGGCCTAGCCTATATTAGGGCCTCCTCTGATGATATTGCTGTGGTATAGCCAGGCTAGGCTATAATATAAGCTACTGAAAAGACTGGCTCAAACAAATGTTTATTGTCAATCTTTTTATTTTCTCAGTTCCAAAAAATAAGCTGAATTATGCCACCTAACGTTTTTGTAAGATCGGCACAATATCGAAATCGAACAGAATCGAAACACTCGCTATCTTCAACTTCAAGTGTTCAGCAGTTAAAAATAACAATAAAACGCAAATACTATAGTAACCTAATAAAACATAGGCAGTAGGCCCTAGGCCTACAAAACACAGGCTGACATGGGGTAGGCTAAATCAAATATCGGCCTCTCAAATGGCATTGCAACTTCACGAACAATCAATCTCAATAAATAACCTACTGCCTATTGTGTTCAAGTGTTCAGTGGTTAAAATTAACAACAACAATAATAATAGGCCTAATAAAAAACGTTTGTAGCTTCTAAAGCATCGAACTCAAACGAGTGCCAGTTTATCCAAAGTGTAACCAACAGACCAAAGATAATGGCCTGTTTTTACGCTGACTTCTTCGCATTGTGCAGAAATAACATAGCATCTACAGTACCGGGATTCAGGCGATTTTGCCTGACCTCAATGATGCGCCCTGCCGCACTGAAAGAACGCTCCCTCGCCCCCCTTGTTGCTGGAATGCACAACATTCTTCTGACAATGGAGCGCCCCTGTTTCTCCCAGAAGGACAGCAGATCTTCCCCCTCAAACGGAAAGCTGGCAGAACCGTATGCATCCACTTCATACACTGTGGTGGGCTCGTCTTGCCATTAGGCTAAGTAATCAGTCTTCTGCTTCTTTATTTGTCCGCTGCCGTTGCCGTGTCCATCTAAGAGATGGAGAGAATAGGCTATATTAGTAGGCTATATTAGAATAGCTATATTTAGTATGTTATATTAGCCTAAAGTAGCCTAGCCTAATTATTACACGGCTTATTTACGGTTTATGCACAAGGCAAAGAAGCTCAAATTCATTAGCCCATTTAAATTTCCACATAGTGCATGGGCTACTAGCCAACGGAATTGGTCAGAATAATGGCAATTAATGTTCAGTCAGTGTTCCACAAAATAAATGCTAAATTTACCTGGCTCTGTCTCCTCGGTGGTGACCATGGTGGTACCTTCTTCTGGTCCCTCTCTGTCATCTTGGCTGTCAGTGACGGTCGTCTCTTCATTGACAAGTGAGCAGACATTCCTCATCACCTCCTGTCTGTCTCCTGGAGTCAACATTTTCCTGCTTCTCATCAAGCAGGCTGGATGCACGACTACGCAGGACACGGATGTATAGTGGGTCTCCAAACCTGGGCTCACTGTTTCTTGAGTTTGAAGAACCAGAGCATCACCAGGTGGATGGTTGGGTATTTCTCTCCTTCCAGCTTGGTAATGGCTAGTTTGAAGAGAGTAAGGAACCCGATCATGTGCTTCAGCTGGTCTTGGTGGATGCCCTCCATCTGGTGCAGTTGATCTTTGTCTTCCAGCAGCTGTCAGATCCATGTGTACTGTTGCAGTACAGATTCCAGCATGTTGACTTTGATATTCCAACGCACTTCACACTCCTGCATCACTGTGGCATCCAAACTCGCAACCGCCCCCGTTCTCTTCAGATAGGTTACAAGGCTTTTGCAGGTGGTTAACATTCCCAACACATCGCTGATTTCTTCTGGTGCATTTCTCTCACTGAACATGTATCTTAACATGGTGTTCAGTATGTGTGCGCAGCACGAGATCCAGTTGTAGGGACGAAGTGCAGTCTTGATATTAGAGCCACTATCACTGACGAAGACGATCTTTGCAGCTTGTAAACCATATTTCTCCAAGTCTACCGTGATTTGCTCATGGATATGTTCTCCGTTTTTTTTAATTTTAATTACAGTCGAATTCCACAGTAGCCAGGATGCGACTCTCCAGCTGCCACTGCTCAGTGATGTAGTGCCATGTAAGGACTGTGTATGCCCTCTGGTTAACCTCGTCGGTCCACATGTCGGTGGTAACGGAGATTCCGGCCTCTTCGTTGGCTTTCTTGATCACTTTGGCTAGCTTCGCCTTTTCTTCAGCAGACTGCTGCTTTGCCCTGTTGCACACTGTTTGCCAGTGGGGTAAGATGGCTTCAGCTTTCACAGAACCGTATTTACTTCCGATGTTAATTAGCCCCTGGGCCACCTGGGCATATCCTTTCCCAGAGACAATATCAAATGACCGAATATCCAGGCAACACAGGTTCACACAGTCGTCAACAAGCTTGGATTTAGCTTTCTGGGGTATTTTTGTCGGATCTCGGTTGAAGAAGTGGTCTAGGGTATTTGAGGGAGTTGCTGGCATGACTCGCGAGTTCTCGCAGTTGTGGTGCACCAAGTTTGAGGTGCCAGTTTTGTGTCTTTCGTAGACATACTCGGCACTGCAGCCGTTGCAAATGGCAAACCCGGCCTCAGTTTCTTCATTGGAGTTGTCCACAACCACACTGAAGCGCTCCCAAACAGAACTTTTCCCTTCCTTTTTTTTGTTTTAAATTCTCCGGATTTTAATTTCTCCCTCACTTTTTTGGCGTCCATGGCAACGTTTATGACGCTTGTTTGATTCAGGACCCCTTACGTGGGGCGTTGCCTAGGCCTACGTCTGTCTGACATCTACAGTAGTTGGTCATTTTGCGCCTTTTTTTGTTGTTGTTGAAAAGTGCTATATAAATAAAGGTTATTAAATACGAATATAACTGACAAATCCACCCACAATCCACCCGCAATTGATCACAATGTTGATTTTTATTGGCCCGCCCACCCGCAGATGCGGATAACGCGGATATATACGCAATATTCGCATCTCTAACGCATACGCACACACACACACCAGGACATCGTTACAGTATGTCTGAAGTAGAATCATGTCCTTCTCACCTCTCTTGTACACACACACACACACAGACTCTTATTTTTTACTCATCCAGTTGGGTCTCTACAGTACATGACATATTCCAAGGACTTATGTCCTTATTCAGCTCTGTGTTGTGTTTTGATTTCAATAAAAGACGGCCCCCAATGTCTCACAAATACCACACAGTCCAGTGTCCCTTCGTTCTGATGTATCCCAAGAATGAGTCTATCCAACACGGGATTTGGGACAATCAAAAGCTGTTTAGTACAGGAGGTTTATAGCATAAAAAAGACGATGACATCTAGTCTAATGTCATCTTGCCTGCCTGTGGCTGTCTGGCTCCAAATCAAAGCCTCTGAGCTCGAGCAAGGTTCTTATGGTTTGGGGGTGTTCCACCCCCCCCTTCCCCGATCAGACTGGTCTGGACTGGTCTGGTCTCTCCTGCAGCCCATGGCCTTGTAGCCGAGATAACCGTCTGATGGCTGGCGCCCAGGTCTCTATCGCTAACCACAACAATTGGTGTTGTCCACAGAATGTACCAACCATGGAATGTCACCCTTATCTCCGATGGGATGTTTGTCTATGCGAAGGGAGACACTTTTCTTACAGAAAACTCCGTCCGACAGCCACACTCAGGGGTCAACATCCTAATTAGAAACAGTTAACAGGATCAGGTTAAACCAAGTCATTTCTCTGAAAATAGTCATTTTCCTCAGGCGATCATGAGGTCCTGGGGCGGCTGTGGCTCAGGAGGTAGAGCAGGTCGTCCAATGATCATAGGGTCGTTGGTTCGAATCCCGGCTCCTCCTGTCCACATGTAGAAGTGTCCTTGGGCAAAGACACCGAACCCCAAGTTGCTCTCAATGAGCAGGTTAGCACCTTGCATGGCAGCTGACTCCATTGGTGTGTGAATGTGTGTGTGAATGGGTGACAGAGGCCAATGTAAAGTGCTCTGTCCGTTCAGGTGGAGAGGCACTGTATAAGAGCCGTCTGTTCACCACGTGACTTTCCCTCCAGGTGAGGGGGAGGAGCCAGACAGCTCGGAGGAGATGAGGAAGTTTAAGAAGGCCAAGCAGAAGAAGACAGTGGTACGTAGCGTTAGCGTAGCTAGCTGCTGGACTCACAAACACACTCACTCACTGGGCTCACTTTACATGCATGTATGCATGCTAATCTAGCATCCCATGCATGCTTTAGCACTAGATTAGGCTCTCCACTTGTTCTGTTGAGTAGTAGTACACTGACTACCTACGTTAGAGGCAAATATTCTGTCACTTTGGATAAAAGTGTCTGCTAAATGACTAATGTTGTTTATGTGTGTATGTATGTGTGTCTTTGTGTGTGTGTGTGTGTGTGTGTCTTTGTGTGTGTGTGTGTGTATGTGTGTCTTGGTGTGTGTGTGTGTGTGTGTGTGTGTGTCCAGTCGCTGCCGCGTATTGACCTGGATAACTACTCCGCCCTCCCGGTGGACGAGGGGGACGAGGACCGTCAGGCCGGGATTGGGGAGGAGGACGAGGAGGGGGCGGAGTCAGACCTGGAGATAGGAGACGTCCCCGGAGACACAGGTGACACAGCAGAGACCCCCCCCCCCCATGTCATGTGACACAGCAGAGACCACCCCCAAGTCACTAAACAGTTTTTCTGTGTGTGTGTGCGTGTGTGTATTTGTGTGTGCCATTAGAGGAGAAAGCAGACCCGTCTCTTCCTCTCTACGTCCTCCCTCTCTACTCTCTCCTGGCCCCAGAACAGCAGGCTAAGGTGTGTATATATATATATGTGTGTGTATATATATGTGTGTGCGCAGGTGTTCCGCCCCCCTCCCTCCGGAGCTTGTGTGTGTGCGGTTGTGTGTGTATATATATATATATATATATGTGTGTGTGTATATATATATATATATGTGTGTGTGTGTATATATATATATGTGTGTGTGTGTGTATATATATGTGTGTTTATATATATATGTGTGTATATATATATGTGTGTGTTTATATAAATATGTGTGTGTTTGTGTGTGTGTGTGTGTGTGTGTGTGTGTGTGTGTGTGTGTGTGTGTGTATATATATATATGTGTGTGTGTGTGTGTGCAGGTGTTCCGCCCCCCTCCGTCCGGAGCTCGTTTGTGTGTGGTTGCCACCAACGTAGCGGAGACATCTCTGACCATCCCGGGGATCAAGTATGTGGTCGACTGCGGCCGCGTCAAGAAGCGCTTCTACGACCGCGTGACCGGGGTCAGCTCCTTCAGGGTCTCCTGGACCTCGCAGGCCTCGGCCAATCAGAGAGCTGGGAGGGCGGGGCGAACAGAACCCGGACACTGCTATAGGTCAGCACAAGAACACCACCCCTGGAGTGTCTGACCTGGTTGATGCGAACTCACTGTAACGGACTGTGTGTTTCCTATTTTGTGTGTGTGTGCGTGTGTGTGCGTGTGTGTGCGCGTCTGTGTGTGTGTGTGTGTGTGTGTGTGTGTGTGTGTGTGTGTGCAGGCTGTACTCATCTGCAGTGTTCGGGGACTTCAGTCTGTTCTCGGAGGCAGAGATCACTCGCAGACCGGTGGACGACCTGGTGCTGCAGATGAAGGACCTCAACATAGACAAGGTCAATAGACAACCCTATATAGAACCACACAACCACTACAGAACCACTCAACCCACTACAGAACCACACGATCCACTACAGAACCACACAACCACTACAGAACCACACAACCCAATATAGAACCACACAGCCCACTACAGAACCACACAACCCAATATAGAACCACACAACCCACTACAGAACCATACAACCCAATATAGAATCACAGAACCCAATATAGAACCACAGATTCTGGCACAGAACCACACAACCCACTACAGAATCACACAACCCACTACAGAACCACACAACCCACTACAGAACCACACAACCCACTACAGAACCAGAACTCAGCCTTGAACCATAGTATTTCCATAGTCATATTTTGTATGTAAAAATGCCTTAACATACTGTGTGTGTTGTGTGTACTGTATGTGCGTGTGTTGTGTGTGTGTTGTGTGTGTGTTGTGTATGTGTTGTGTGTGTGTTGTGTGTACTGTATGTGGTGTGTGTGTGTGTGTGTGTGTGTCCAGGTGGTGAACTTCCCCTTCCCCACCCCTCCCCCTGCGGAGGCTCTGGTAGCAGCAGAGCAGCTGCTGGTCTCACTGGGAGCTCTGGAGGAACCTCCTCGGACTGGACGGTACACACACACCCTCCTCACACACACACACACACACACACACACACCCTCCTCTACTACTACTACTCCACCTCTCTCCATCTCTCTCTCTCTCTCTGACTGGACAGTACACACACCCCCTGACCCTCCTCCAGCTCTCTATACACACACTCCTCCATCTCTCTCTCTCTCTCCCTCTCTCTAGACTGTAAATACACACCCTCCTCCATCTCTCTCTCTTTCTCCCTCTCTTACTTCATCTCATTCTCTTCCCCTCTCTCTCTGTCTCTCACTGTCTCTCTCTATCTCTCTCCCTCTGTCTCTCTCATTCTTTCCTCCATCTCTCCGGTACCAGACTCTACCACTCTCTCCATCAACAGTCCTTTACACCGAATACTAAATGGCTCTCATCTGCATTCTGCCCACTCATCAATCAATCAACCAATCAGTCAATCAGTCAATCATCCCCCCCCCCCCCAGGGTGAAGGAGATGGAGCGTGCTCGTCTGAGCTGTCCCATCACGCCACTGGGCCGGGCCATGGCGTCGTTCCCCGTGGCGCCGCGCTACGCTAAGATGCTGGCACTGGGGAAGCAGCAGGACTGCCTGCCCTACGTCATCGCCCTGGTGGCCGCCATGACGGTCCGGGAGATCTTCGAGGACCTGGAGAGGTGAGAAGGGGGGTGTTTTACCGCTAAAATCAACACAAACTGAGAAACTCCTCATAGCTGCTTTAATCCCAGGACTCATAATGCTGACTTTATTATTTTCTGAAGTGTAAACATATGTAATAAACAGACCGGCGGGCAGTGAGGACGAGGGCTCCAGGCAGGCGCAGCGCCGGGCGCGTCTGGCCCAGATGAGGAGGCTGTGGGCGGGGCAGGGCGCCTCTCTCCGCCTGGGGGACCTCATGGTCATGCTGGGTGAGAGGAGCTGGTCACAACCAGCCGGACTCTTCACTGTCTGCTCTTTACACAACCTTTACACACCCTTTACACACCCTTTACACACCCTTTACACACCCTTTACACAACCTTTACACACCCTTTACACACCCTTTACACACCCTTTACACACCCTTTACACACCCTTTACACACCCTTTACACACCCTTTACACACCCTTTACACACCCTTTACACACCCTTTACACACCCTTTACACACCCTTTACACACCCTTTACACAACCTTTACACACCCTTTACACACCCTTTACACACCCTTTACACACCCTTTACACACCCTTTACACACCCTTTACACACCCTTTACACAACCTTTACACACCCTTTACACACCCTTTACACAACCTTTACACACCCTTTACACACCCTTTACACACCCTTTACACACCCTTTATACACCCTTTACACACCCTTTAAACACCCTTTACACACCCTTTACACACCCTTTACACACCCTTTACACACCCTTTACACACCCTTTACACACCCTTTACACCCTTTATACACCCTTTACACACCCTTTACACACCCTTTACACACCCTTTATACACCCTTTATACACAGTCTATATACAGTACATCAGGATTTGTCATTTACTCTTAATACTCTTAATGAGTAGTTCTGACCTCAATCTGATTGGTTAAGAGATATTGGTTAGTCAGGATACATTGTGTGTGTGTGTGTGTGTGTGTGTGTGTGTGTGTGTGTCTGTCTGTCCGTCTTTCTGTCTCTGTCTGTGTGTGTGTGTGTGTGTGCACGTGTGTTCAGGTGCTGTGGGTGCGTGTGAGTTTGCTGGCTGCTCGCCCAAGTTCTGTGAGGAGAACGGCCTGAGATATAAAGCTATGCTGGAGATCAGGAGACTCAGAGGACAGCTGACCAACGCAGGTACTCACACACGCATATACACACACACATACACACACACACACATAAACACAGACATACACACACGCATACACACACACATACACGCATACACACACACATACACACGCACACACACAGACATACACACACAGACACACATGCACATACACGCGCACATACACACGCATACACACACACATACACACACACATATACACATACACATACACACACACATACACACACACACATACACGCACACACACAGACATACATACAGACGCACACACACATGCACATGCACATACACACGCACACACACACAGACATACATACAGACACACACACACACATATACACACACACACACCAAACGTGCCCCCCCCCCCAGCAGCCTCTAGCCCGTGTCTCGCCCCCTCCCCTAGTGAACGCCGTGTGTCCAGAGGTGGGCGTGTTCGTGGACTCCAGGATGGCTCCGCCCACAGAGAGTCAGGTGGTGTGTCTGAGGCAGGTGGTTCTGGCCGGGCTCGGCGACCATCTGGCCCGACGCGTCCAGGCTGAGGAGATACTGGACCCCAAGTGGAGGAACGGGTACAAGGTGAGCTCCTCCTGACCACGACCCTTCCTTCCTTCCTTCCTTCCTTCCTTCCTTCCTTCCTTCCTTCCTTCCTTCCTTCCTTCCTTCCTTCCTTCCTTCCTTCCTTCCTTCCTTCCTTCCTTCCTTCCTTCCTTCCTTCCTTCCTCCCTCCCTCCCTCCCTCTCTCCTTCCTTCCTTCCTTCCTCCCTCCCTCCCTCCCTCTCTCCCTCTCTCCCTCTCTCCCTCCCTCCCTCCCTCCCTCTCTCCCTCCCTCCTTCCTCCCTTCCTCCCTCTCTCCCTCCTTACTTCCTTTCTTCCTTCCTCCCTCTCTCCCTCCTTCCTTCATTCCTCCCTCTCTCCCTCCTCCCTCCCTCCCTCCCTCCCTCCCTCCCTCCCTCCCTCCCTCCCTCCCTCCCTCCCTCTCTCCCTCTCTCCCTCCCTCCCTCCTTCCTTCCTTCCTTCCTTCCTTCCTTCCTTCCTTCCTTCCTTCCTTCCTTCCTCCCTCCCTCCCTTCCTTCCTTCCTTCCTTCCTTCCTTCCTTCCTTCCTTCCTTCCTTCCTTCCTCCCTCCTAGCCTATCTAAAGTGACTGGATTGATCACAGTATGCCATGGCAACGCATTCACCAATCAAGTCATTTACCATCAGAGTTCATCTCCAGGAGAGGAGGGATGGATGGATGGAGGGAGGGAGGGAGGGTGGATTTAAGAGTATTCAAACCCTGCCAGTGATGGGGTCAGGGGAATGAGCAGTTCTGTTTCAGCAATATTCTGCTGGTATTGTAAATGGTGTGTACCGTCGTTTTTCAGGACTTGTGTTGTAAATGTGTGTTGTGTGTTGTAAATGTGTGTTGTGTGTTAGTAAATGTGTGTTGTTTGTTGGTAAATGTGTGTTGTTTGTTGGTAAATGTGTGTTTGTTGGTAAATGTGTGTTTGTTGGTAAATGTGTGTTTGTTGGTAAATGTGTGTTTGTTGGTAAACGTGTGTTGTTTGTTGGTAAATGTGTGTTTGTTGGTAAATGTGTGTTTGTTGGTAAATGTTTGTTGGTAAATGTGTGTTTGTTGGTAAATGTGTTGTTTGCTGGTAAACGTGTGTTGTTTGTTGGTAAACGTGTGTTTGTTGGTAAACGTGTGTTCTGTTGTCTGCAGACCCCTCTCCTGGATGAGCCTGTGTTCCTCCACCCCTCCTCCGCCCTGTTCAAAACCCTGCCTGAGTTTGTGGTCTACCAGGAGGTCACCGAGACCACCAAGATGTACATGAGAGGTGTGTGTGTGTGTGTGCGTGCGTCTGTGTGCCAGCAAACGTATAGATAAAATCCCGCTTAACACCAGTGAAACAATCCCTCTCTCCTCCCCCTCCTCCTCCAGGTGTGCAGACTTGTCACCTTTAGGTGAAAATAGCCGTTTAATCCAAAATGGGTCATTCTTTTGATCTGTGTATGTATGGGTTTGCATGTTTGTCACCTTTTTCACCTCTGTCCTCTCTCCTCCTCCTCTCTCTCTCCTCCTCCTCCTCTCTCTCTCTCTCTCTCTCTCTCTCTCTCTCTCTCTCTCTCTCTCTCTCCTCTCTCCCCAGGGGTGTCGGAGGTGGAGCCAGAGTGGGTCCCCAAGCTCCTCCCCCAGTACTGCCACCTTAGCTCCCCCCAGGAGACTCCGCCCCCGTGGCTGTGTGACTCCTCAGGACGGGTCCGCTGCCTCAGAACCAGCACCTTCTGTAGGTCCAGCTGCTCTCTCTCTGGTCTCTCTATCTATCTCTCTCTCTCTCTCTTTCTGTAGGTCCAGCTGCTCTCTCTCTGTCTCTCTATCTATCCCTCTCTCTCTCTCTCTCCTTCTGTAGGTCCAGCTACTCTCTCTCTGGTCCCCACAGTCTGACCTCCCTCTCTCTCTGTCTCTCTATCTCTCTCTATCTATATATATATATATCTTTATCTCTCTCTCTCTCTCTATATATATATATATATATATATATATCTTTATCTCTCTATCTCTCTCTCTCTATATATATATATATATATATATATCTTTATCTCTCACTCTCTATCTCTATCTATCTCTCTATCTCCCACTGTCTCCATCTCTTTGTTTTCGCTCCTCACTGTCATACTGGAAGGTGTTAACACTCTCTCTCTCTCTCTCTCTCTCTCTCTCTCTCTCTGTGTGTAATGTGTCAAATGTCTCTCTCTCTCTCCATCTCTCTCTCTCCACCCCCCTCTCTCCATCTCTCTCTCTCTTCTTCTGTCTCTCTCTCTCATGTGTGTAGTCCGTGTGGGCTGGCAGCTCCCGGCGGTGGAGGTGGATTACCCAGAGGGCCTGGAGCGCTACAAGCTGTTTGCCAGGTTCCTGTTGGAGGGTCAGGTACTGTTTCATCTGGCAAGGAATTGAGGCAGGAGAGCAAAAGAGATGAGAGACTATTCATCTATAGTGAATGGAGCCCTGCTTGGTTTGCTCCGTGGATCAGTGGATCACCTGTTGAGTGGAACTGATGTGTGTGTCACATGTTTCAGGTGTGTCCTAAATTGAAGCGGTACAGCGCCCACCTCCTCTCCAGCCCTGCCATCATGTTGAAGACCTGGGCAAAGTAAGACCCTGTCTCATGTTCCTCCATCACACCTCCTCCATCACACTCCTCCATCACACCTCCTCCATCTCACCTCCTCCTCCATCACACCTCCTCCTTCTCCATCACACCTCCTCCTCCATCACACCTCCATCACATCTCCTCCATCTCATCTCCTCCTCCATCACACCTCCTCCTCCCATCACACCACCTCCTCCCATCACACCTCCTCCATCACACCTCCTCCATCACACTCCTCCATCACACCTCCTCCTCCCATCACACTCCTCCATCACACCTCCTCCTCCCATCACACCTCCTCCATCACACCTCCTCCTCCTCCATCACATTTCCTCCATCACACCTCCTCCCATCACACCTCATCCATCACACCTCCTCCATCACACTCCTCCATCACACCTCCTCCATCACACCTCCATCACACCACCTCCATCACACCTCCTCCTCCTCCCATCACACTCCTCCATCACACCTCCTCCATCTTATACCTGTGGAATGGATCCATACTGCAGCGCCAAAAATCCATACAGTATCGCGGGAAAAATATTGCGATGTATTGCTGTATGGATTTAACTGCACAGCCCTAGTGTTACATGTGTGTTGTGTGTTACGAGTGTGTTACATGTGTGTTGTGTTACGTGTGTGTTACGTGTGTGTTGTGTGTTACGAGTGTGTTACATGTGTGTTATGTTACGTGTGTGTTACGTGTGTGTTATGTGTGTGTTACGTGTGTGTTAAGTGTGTGTTACATCTGTATTTTGTGTGTGTTGCGTGTGTTATGTGTGTGTGTGCAGACTCTACTTTTCCGGATGAGTTTGTTTTGGATGTGTTTGTCCACTTTGTCCATTTTCTGTTGTGTGTGTGTTGTGTGTGTTGTGTGTGTTGTGTGTGTTGTGTGTGTTGTGTGTGTTAGGTGTGTGTTAGGTGTGTGTTAGGTGTGTGTTAGGTGTGTGTTATGTGTGTTACGTGTGTGTTATGTGTTTGTTACGTGTGTTGTATGTCTTACATGTGTTGTGTGTGTTGCGTGTGTGTGTTGTGTGTTACGTGTGTTGTGTGTGTGTGTTACGTGTGTGTTACGTGTGTTGTGTGTGTGTTACGTGTGTTGTGTGTGTTGTGTGTGTTGTGTGTGTGTTGTGTGTTAACCGGTGGCTGCTCCTGTAGACTGCAGCCCAGGACGGAGGCTGTTCTGGGGGCGCTGGTCTCAGAGACGGTGGACTGTAGAGACGCCCTGCTCTCCGCCTGGAACAACAACACCAGATGTGAGTGAGCAGCAACGTGTGTGTGTGTGTGCGTGTGTATGTGTGCGTGTGTGTGTGAGAGAGTGAAATAGGTGTCAAAGATGTCTGTTGACAGTTTGTCCTCTTCCTCCTCTAGTCCTCTTGTCTGCATACTGCAAGTGGATCCCTGAGGCCATGCATCAAGACGTGGCAAAGAGCTGGCCGCCCATCTGAGAACACACACACACACACATCCAGGACTCAATGGCAGAATCTTTTTACGACAGATAAGACGGTTGCCCTGACGAAACCCAGAACAGAGACTTCTGAACACAGACCTTCACAGACCTGCAGCTACGCAAGGACTCTTTTATATCACAATCACACTGCTCCTCTCTAGTGAGGGTTTTATATATGAATGTACAGTAGGCTACTCTATAGGGACACTGTGTATATCCAGCTCCTCTGTCAAAGCTATCATGGATTTTAGACTGCTCCTGTGATGATCAATCTGTATGTATGGTCTTTGTAAGACTCATATTAAAGTGTGGTTTTGAATAATGTTGGCTTGAAGCTGTTTTTCATTGTTTTATACTAACTGACGAGTTGTTATTGTTTGATGCAGCAAACTAATGAAGTGCTGAGGAGCGTGCTGATTGGTTTGGTTCTCACACTGCCTCACTTCCTGCTGTGATCTCAGAAGGAAGTGTTACAGAATGCCCTATGTAAGGTTGGAGGAGGAGATACTCCTTCTGGACAACAAGGTGTGTGTTACGTATGTGTTACATGTTACAACAAGATTATTGTATAGAATCGGAGGAGATTAGTTTTAGGTCTTTAACTGTTCTGATAGTGTTTAGTCCCGCTCCAGACCACTAGGTGGCGGTAATGCACCCGACAATTGTTTACCAACCGCCAATAAACCATAAACGAACAGAACAACTAGAAGCGGAACACAACAGAGCAGACGGGGATAAATTAGCAACCCTGTTAGAAACCCTTTTATATATCTGACCTAATTGTCAACATGGTAAGTGGCTATATGTACAACATTGTTCTTGACCTGTCTTTGATAATGGTTTTCTCGCTAAGTAGCTAGTAAGTTAGTAGTAAGTACTTCGTATTGAAATTCAGTAGCTCGCTAGCTATGGTTTGAACAACACGGGAGATATGCACTGTCACTGTTGTGAGATTCAAGTGAAAACGCATCCTACAGATATGTAATCACGGTATCCGAATGGCATATCTCCATTTGTGTTTGCGTTGCAGTTTTCCTTCAACATGTTCGACCACCCGATCCCCCGGGCTTTCCAGAACCGCTTCTCCACTCAGTACCGCTGCTACTCCGTGTCCATGCTGGCGGGGCCCAACGACCGCTCCGACGTGGAGAAGGGAGGAAAAAGTAATATTTCAATATATTTAAATACAAGTTCACCAGCATACAGCTCGTCATGACATGAAGGAACAAATGCTCTAATACATCATATGAGTCCAGTGATGGAGCTTGAATTGTGGTCACATTCAGAGGCAATTGCTTAGTTAATATCTGCGCTCTTTTGTTTAATCCTTGTAGTAATAATGCCACCATCTGCCCTTGACCAACTCAGTAAGTATACCCTCCTCACTTTACACACACACACACACTCTGAACACAAGTACCTTTTGATTTCTAAGCATGAAGGGAAGAGAGATCGCAGCTTCTCAAGTCCCACCCTCCTCCCCACACAGGCAGGCTGAACATCACCTACCCCATGCTGTTCAAGCTGACCAACAAGAACTCGGACAGGATGACTCACTGTGGGGTTCTGGAGTTCGTCGCTGATGAGGGCATCTGTTACCTGCCTCACTGGGTGCGTCTCAACATCAGGAACAACTGTTTCAGCTTTGTGTGTCCGAGAGAGGTTAAAAGGACATGATTCTAGTTCAGAATACTTCAATGAAGTCCTGTGTGTGTGTGTGTGTGTGTGTGTGTGTGTGTGTGTGTGTGTGTGTGTGTGTGTGTGTGTGTGTGTGTGTGTGTGTGTGTGTGTGTGTGTGTGTGTGTGTGTGTGTGAGAGAGATCCCTGTAGATGATGCAGAACCTGCTGCTGGAGGAGGGGGGGCTGGTGCAGGTGGAGAGTGTGAACCTCATGGTCGCCACCTACTCCAAGTTCCAGCCCCAGAGTCCAGACTTCCTGGACATCACCAACCCCAAAGCTGTGTATGAAACCAGCCCCGTCACATCCACATTAAGACCAGCACTGACCAGGCCCAAACACACACACACACTCACACAGCAGATCTGTGACTCTTCTCTGTCTCACAGATTGGAAAATGCCTTGAGAAACTTTGCCTGCTTAACCACGGGGGATGTCATCGCCATCAACTACAATGAAAAGGTGCGTCAGAGCAGAGGGAGGGAGTGGGAACAGCAGAGGGAGGGAGTGGGAAGAGCAGAGTTGATCTGGGACTGATGTCCCTCCTGTTTCAGATCTAGCAGAGTTGATCTGGGACTGCTGTTCCTCTTGTTTCAGATCTAGCAGAGTTGCTCTGGGACTGCTGTTCCTCTTGTTTCAGATCTAGCAGAGTTGATCTGGGACTGCTGTTCCTCTTGTTTCAGATCTATCAGAGTTGATCTGGGACTGCTGTTCCTCTTGTTTCAGATCTATGAGCTGCGGGTGATGGAGACCAAGCCAGATAAAGCCGTGTCCATCATCGAGTGTGACATGAATGTAAGTCTCCTCCACTCACAATCAGTAACACAAACGTGTCAAGTGGACATGACGTAGCGAATGTGTGTGTTTGTCCGCTAGGTTTGTTTAGCGTCTCATGGGAGTGTGTCTGTCTCATGGGAGTGTGTCTGTCTCATGGGAGTGTGTCTGTCTCATGGGAGTGTCTCTGTCTCATGGACGTGTCTCTGTCGTCTCCCAGGTGGACTTTGACGCCCCGCTGGGGTATAAAGAGCCGGAGAGACGACCTCAGCACCACGAGGAGCCGGCGGTACCAACAAGAGCGCACACTGAGCACTACTAATACACACTGAGCAATACTAATACACACTGAGCAGTGTTACACAAATACTGAGCAATGTTACACAAATACTGAGCAACGTTTAAGAGTGTTGTTTACTCTAGCAAAATAAGCAAATGTGTTGATAATTGTATGCGTTATCCATATTTCTTTATTAAGAGTGTTGAGACATTTTCATTTAGTTTTCTTTAATAGTTGTTTTTACCACATTGAAATAGGTGAGATGTCTCTGTAATGTTGACAGTATTTAACTTGGTTGGAGTTCCTGTGTTGGGGACTGGTAGTGATAGATTCTCTCTCTCCCCCCCTCTCTCTCTCTTCCCCTCTCTCTCCCCCCCCCCTCTCTCTCTTCCCCTCTCTCTCCCCCCCCCCCCCCCCCTCTCTCTCTACCTCTCTCACCCCACAGGAGGAGGAGGGAGACACCAGCAGCTATGCTGACGTGGACATGGGGTTCAGAGTGAGTTATACCTGGTTTGATCTTGGGCCTGGTTCTGGGTTCATATGCTATAGACTTGGGCCTGGTTCTGGGATCATATGCTATAGACATAAAATGCATATTAATACTGGACTTTTACAAGCACTTTGTCTTGTATATGTATTATGTGTATTGATTAATCGATTCTGAATCAAATGATTCAGAATCGATCCATGAATCCCAAAATCGATCTTTTATTTAATGAATGAATGAATGAATAAATAAAGGAATTAATAGTTCATTAATTCGTTCAATGATTCATTCATTCAATCATTTTTGGAAATCAGTATCGATACCCAGCCCTAGTATTGATGTGTTGCATAACTTGGCAGTCGTGTAATTAAGGTTACAGTTAAAAAAAAAAACAAAAAAAAAGGTTTTAGTAGCACTAACCGAATCGATATTGAATCGAATCGAATTGACTCGTGATAATCGATTCTGAACCTTGTGAATCAGAATCAAATCGATTCTTGAAATTCGAATCGATACCCAGCCCTTATTATGTGTATGTAATATGTTGACTGTCTGTTGTTTTCTCTGTTTATTGATTTGTGTATGTATGTATGATGCCAGATCTTATGTAACATGATGTACCGAATAAAGAACTGTGTGGCTAGTAAATAATCTAATCTAATCTGATTGATTTTTACTGTAGTTGGTAGTATAACCTGGTTGATCTGTGGTTGGTAGTATAACCTGGTTGTTCTGTGGTTGGTAGTATAACCTGGTTGATCTGTGGTTGGTAGTATAACCTGGTTGATCTGTGGTTGGTAGTATAACCTGGTTGATCTGTGGTTGGTAGTATAACCTGGTTGTTCTGTGGTTGGTAGTATAACCTGGTTGATCTGTGGTTGGTAGTATAACCTGGTTGATCTGTGGTTGGTAGTATAACCTGGTTGTTCTGTGGTTGGTAGTATAACCTGGTTGATCTGTGGTTGGTAGCATAACCTGGTTGTTCTGTGGTTGGTAGTATAACCTGGTTGTTCTGTGGTTGGTAGTATAACCTGGTTGTTCTGTGGTTGGTAGTATGACCTGGTTGTCTTCTTCTATGTAGGCCTTCACTGGCTCTGGAAATCGCCTGGATGGAAAGAAGAAAGGCATCGAGCCGAGTCCCGCGCCCATCGACCCCAGCGACATCAAAAGGTGGAAGGAAATAATGTTTTCTGTTTCTCTCCATCTGGGCGGACATGATGAGCTCTGTTGACATCAGCAGTATGTTTTAACCTTTGACCCCCTACTCACCCTACAGAGGCATTCCTAACTATGAGTACAAGGTGGGCAGGATCACCTTCATCAGGAACTCCAGACCTCAGCCCAAGAAAACCATAGAGGAGGTGAGGATAACACTCCCCCCGAACGGGCGGGCCACCCTGATGGGGGCGGCACCCCTCTTCTGAGAAACGCATTATTACACACTGTCATTATTACAGTCATTATTACATACTAACTGTCATTATTACAGGCATTATTACAGTCATTATTACACACTGTCATTATTACAGTCATTATTACACACTAACTGTCATTATTACTGTCATTATTACTGTCATTATTACACACTAACTTATTATTACAGTCACTATTAAACTAACTGTCATTGTTAGTCATTATTACTGTCATTATTACACACTAACTTATTATTACAGTCATTATTACACACTGTCATTGTTAGTCATTATTACAATCATTAATCCAGTCATTATTACTGTCATTATTACACACTAACTGTCAGTTAGTCATTATTACTGTCATTGTTACAGTCATTGTTACTGTCATTATTACTGTTATTATTACAGGCATTATTAGAGACAGTCATTATTAGTCATTATTACACACTAACTGTTATTATTACAGTCATTATTACAGACAAACTGTCATTATTACAGTCATTATTAGAGACAGTCATTATTACACACTAACTGTTATTATTACAGTCATTATTACAGACAAACTGTCATTATTAGAGTTATTATTCCAGACAGTCATTATTAGTCATTATTACACAGTCATTATTAGTCATTATTACCGGCATTATTAAAGACGGTCATTATTACAGACAGTCATTATCAGTCATTATTACAGACAGTCATTATTACAGTCATTATTAGAGACAGTCATTATGACAGACTCATTATTACAGGCATTATTAGAGACAGTCCATTATTGTAGTAATTATTACAGACAGTCATTATTACAGGCATTATTAGAGAGTCCATTATTACAGTCATTATTAGTCATTATTACAGACTCATTATTACAGGCATTATTAGAGACAGTCCATTATTGCAGTCATTATTAGAGACAGTCATTATTAGTCATTATTACAGACTCATTATTACAGGCATTATTAGAGACAGTCCATTATTGCAGTCATAATAACACGGTCATTATGAGACAGGACGTTGGACAGGATTAGTCTCCTTCACTAGAGGAGCCTTGTCATATCACCACTACATGCTGCTGTGGGGGGTAGCATGCTAACATCCACTTCCAGGGATGACTGGTCACTCTTCCAGGGTTGACTGGTCACTCTTCCAGGGATGACTGGTCACTCTTCCAGGGTTGATTGGTCACTGTTCTAGAGTTGACTGGTCACCGTTCTAGAGTTGACTGGTCACTCTTCCAGGGTTGACTGGTCACTCTTCCAGGGTTGATTGGTCACTGTTCTAGAGTTGACTGGTCACTGTTCTAGAGTTGACTGGTCATTGTTCCAGGGTTGACTGGTCACTCTTGTGTCTTGTTGCTCATCCCCCCAGGATGACCTGAGCAGATTCATCGCCTTCTCCGGAGAGGGACAGTCACTACGCAAGAAGGGCAGGAAGCCTTGAGGCGCCAACGTCTTAAACATGAGAACGGGAGGCACTGGACAACGCAACCAACCTCTCCACGCGCAATCTATTAAAGACAGACCGTGAAAACACAACTGAGTTTAGCGGTCCATCCCTTAGAGACCATGTAGGGCTGTAGCTGTGTGTGGATCATATTGTCTTAAGAAAATACTGAGCGTTTCCTCCTGACGAAGGCTTTTGGGACCCCTCCCCATTTCTGCCCAGTAGGACGTCTCCTCCACCCACTGAGTTCACCTGCATTCTACTCCTTTCAAAGGTCGGGTCACAGTTTATATAAAATTAATTTGATAATGCTTCCTTCATATTTTCTTTGTAATCCCAATTGAACCCATAACACGTTAGTTACACTAGCTCCTACCTTCCCTTGGATGAGCTCATCCCAACATGTGTTAGGGTCTTGGGGTTGAGTTGGGATTTAAGGCCTGTTGGAAGCTTTCACGGGAGACTGGTTGAGTGACAAACGAGTGCTTTTTATTTCCACTATTTATAAACTCTAAAATAAAGAACAGTGTTTTGAAATAAAGTACACTGTATAACTTTGTTTTTCTTTGTAGTGTATTAGCTTACTTCGGTCGGAGGGGTGAAAATATTATTTTTTTATCGTTCATACTGCAAGTATAAGTGCTTTATTATTTAGCTACATGTATGAATGTTTTGTGGTTTCTACAATGTGTGGCTTTGCGACAGTAAACTCGTAGAAATTGCGGTCAATTTGCATAAATCAGCATAACTTCATCCGGCCGAACAATGGTGTAGCTTCATCACTCAGTCCATCTGTGATTGGTGCAGCCAAAGAATGTATGGGACCTGTGCAGGCTCTGATTGGTCCGAAAGTTCAGTGACTGGCCACGTCCGCGGGCCGCCCCGGCGGTCAAAACAGTCCAACATAGCAATGGAAGGATCTGGAGCAACGTGGAGGGTAAAGTGTCAAATTATGTATTATTCTCATTAACAGTCCTTTTGTATTTAGCCAGCGTTGCACAACAGACCCAAGCAACTGCGCTGTAGCTAGCTCTGCACCAGGAGCCATGCCACGGGAATGGCATCGAAGCTACTGGACGTAGTTAGCCTAGCTAGTTAGTTAGCTGTAGTTCTAGCTATAACATTAGCCTACTAACCCGACGTGATCCGACCGTCATGTGTATGTATGTGTATCTGTGTCTCCCAGCCGCCTCGTATCTGTGACGACTACTGGAGCGAGTTCAGGCTGTGTAAGAGCCTGCGGAGCCGTTTCCACCAGTACTACGCCCACGGCACCGTCCAGTCCTGCCAGCAGTGGAGGGAGGACTATGAGACATGCAAAGCCTGGGAGAAACTCCGAACCACAGAAGCCAAGGTGGGTGTGTTATCCATGACATTTCTGGATTCATGGATACAACAAGCTCGTTATGTGTGCGGCCAACGGAGAGCTGTGTGTTATTATACACTAAATTGCCAAAGGTATTCACTCACCCATCCAACAGATGACAGAGCGGGGTCAGCTGAGGCGCAGAGGTCGCCAACTTTTTGCAGAGTCAATCGCTACAGACCTCCAAACTTCATATGGCCTTCAGATTAGCTCAAGAACAGTGCGTAGAGAGCTTCATGGAATGGGTTTCCATGGCCAAGCAGCTGCATCCAAGCCATACATCACCAAGGGCAATGCAAAGCGTCGGATGCAGTGGTGTGTTCCAGTGAAAGGAACTCTGAATGCTTCAGCATACCAAGTGATTCTGGACAATTCCATGCTACCAACTTTGTGGGAACAGTTTGGGGATGGCCCCTTCCTGTTCTAACATGACTGCGCACAAGTGCACAAGTGCACCAGTGCACAAAGCAATGGTGCATAAAGACATGGATGAGCGAGTTTTGTGTGGAAGAACTTGACTGGCCTGCTCAGAGTCCTGACCTCAACCACCATCATCTCCGTCCCCAAGAAAGCAAGGACCACTGGACCTAATGACTACAGACCCGTCGCCCTGACCTCTGTGGTAATGAAGGTTTTTGAGCATCTTGTTGCTCCACTGCTTTTAACACCTTCCTCCCGCTCACTCTGGGGGGCTGCTCTCCCAGCTGCGCGTGCCCCACCCCACCTGCAGGTGGATCACACACTTCCTGTCTGACAGGAAGCAGCACGTGAAACTCTGGTTTCTGACTCCAGGTCCATCAGCACAGGCTCCCCCAGGGCTGTGTTCTTTCCCCTCCACTCTTCTACCTGTACACCAACAGCTGCACCTCCAGCCACCAGTCTGTCAAGTTTGCGGACGACACCCCCTCATCGGACTCATCTCTGAGAGAGACCAGTCCGCCTACAGTTGGGACATCGACCAGCTGCTGTCCTGGTGCGGCCAAAACAACCTGGAGCTCAACACTCAAGACAGTGGAGATCAATCAAAGCTTTATTTGTATAGCGCATTTCATACCCAGAGGCAACACAATGCGCTTTACAGAGAACAAGGGAGGTGGGCATACGACCCACTCTCTACATATTCCAGAGGGAAGCAAAAAAACAGTAATCACCCGGGGGCCAGATAAGTGAGCTGTAAAAATTCTTCCCTGACCCCTCTCAACAAGGCGATCGAGCAAGCTCCTGGAGTATGTTTGTCTACCGGCTAAGAACATTTATAAAGCAATACATTACATTAAATTAAATTTCAGAGTGAGAGAGGCTAAAAGCATCATAGGAGAGAGAATATTCTACGGACATGCTACGACATCCACAGCAGACACGGGGGTATCTATCGGACTTCGGGAGGTCTGCTGGTGACAGTGGGGCATCCACTGGACCTGGTTAGAAGATAGGAGGGAGAGAGAGAGAGAGGCACTAGGGAGAGGGAAGGCAGAAACGATGAGATGATTTTCGATTTTATTTTTTATTTAAAAGAAGGGACAATGCACATTAATCAACATATCAGTTTCCACATCAATGTAAATGTACCAGAGTTAGCTAGTAGACCTAAGCTAATTTTCATCTGTAGTCCCTCGGCAGGTCAACATAATACTACAACACAACACAGTATCCAAGGATGTAACAGAGAGCTCCAGAGATGATAGCCTACTCAGTGATTGCAGATCTGGTTTGCTTTAAGCCATGTCTTAAGTCTGTGTTTAAAAGTTGTAAAGGTAGGGCTTTCCCTCAGTGCGCTAGGAAGACTATTCCAATAGTGGGTGGCTCTAACTGAGAAGACTGTTTGTCCAAATGTGCTGCGTCTGTAAGGAACAACGCAGTCCCCTCTGATGGTTGCCCTTGTTGCCCTGCCGCTACCATCCCTCTGCTTTATGAACTGGCTGAGTGGGGGAGGTGCAAGACCATGTAGGACCCTAAAGATGAGGCAGGCATCTACATAGTGTCTAAAACTTGATTGTGGACTTAAGAAAAAATCCAGACCCCACCCCCCACCCATCACACTGAATGACACCTCAGTGACCACTGTCCACTCCTTCCTCAACTTCAGGGGACCTGAAGTGGAAGCTGAACATCAAACCCTCACCAAAAAAGCACAGCAGTGGATGTACTTCCTGAGGCAGCTGAAGAAATTCAACATGCCAAAGGCAATGATGGTACACTTCTACACCTCCATCATCCTCACCTCCTCCATCACCATCTGGTTCTGACGCAGCAGATAAGGACAAGGCCAGACTGCAACGCATCATCCGCTCCGCTGAGAGGGTGATCGGCTGTAGACTGCCCTCCCTACAGGACCTGCACGCCTCCAGGACCCTAAATCGGGCCAATAAGATCGTGGCCGACCCCTCCCATCCCGGTCAGTCTCTTTGCCCCACTCCCCTCTGGCAGGAGACTGAGGTCCATCGGGACCGGGTCCACTCGTCACAAAAAACACTTCTTTCCCACGACCATCAGACTCATTAACAAGGCTCGTGTCCCCACCCCCCACGACACACACACAAACACACACACACACTGGGTGTCATTCATGAACTCGCAAATTCGTTCTGCTCACGTTTCATGAATGAGACCCACTGTACACAACACTGTTCATCCACCACACTACACTACACACTATGCACACTCACTGTACATACATTCACCACACTCCTTTCTGTGTATATTGAATAATTTGCATTGTCTTTCTTTTTATTGGATACATTGTATTTTGTATTTGCACTGTTTTTTTGTATTGCATTTGCACTGCCCTGTCCTATATCATCTTCATCAGCGTAGGCTATGACCCTAGTCAGATTGCTAGTATGTGTGAACCATGTACATGGTGAATAAACCGATCTTGAATAGTATCCTCATCCTTATTTGTCCCTGCAGCCTGTAGCTGATCTCTCTGTGCTCCTCTGCTCTCTCCAGGAGGCCTGTAGCTGATCTCTCTGCTCCTCCTCTCTATCCAGAAGGCCTGTAGCTGATCTCTCTCTGTGCTCCTCTCTCTCCAGGAGGCCTGTAGCTGATCTCTCTCTGTGCTGCTCTCTCTCCAGGAGGCCTGTAGCTGATCTCTCTGTGCTCCTCTCTCTCCAGGAGGCCTGTAGCTGATCTCTCTCTGTGCTGATCTCTCTCCAGGAGGCCTGTAGCTGATCTCTCTCTGTGCTCCTCTCTCCAGGAGGCCTTGCAGAGGAGTGAGAGGATGCGTGTGGAGGAGCAGAGGAGCTTCACCCCCGTCTGGAAGATGAGGACAGGCCCTCCCAGAGACTGGCACACGCCCCTGAACCAGGGCAAGCCCCAGGACTCATGAGCCACCAATAAACACCTACTATTGCCTTGAGTCCAGTTTGAAGCCCTCTCAGACCCAGGCCGGTCCAGTTGAAGCCCTCTCAGACCCAGGCCGGTCCAGTTGAAGCCCTCTCAGACCCAGGCCGGTCCAGTTGAAGCCCTCAGACCCAGGCCGGTCCAGTTGAAGCCCTCTCAGACCCAGGCTGGTCCAGTTGAAGCCCTCTGGTCAGCCTGAGCTGTGGAGAGGCTGATGATGGCGGGTTGGCCTAGTAAGCCAAGTACACAACAGTACTGCCAGATTAACTTGGCTGGCCTGAAGTGTGTGAGTGGTTTACATGGACAAGCTCTGGGTCCAACAGTTACATGACCCAACCCAGTTTTTGAAGCCTAAACTTGACTGACACATACGAAGTTCTGATACTCCGAGATGAAAGAAAAGGGGGGAAAGAAAGACATTCTGTGGACGTGAGTTTGAACATCAGACACCATCACCTGGTGGTTCCTGACTGACTATAGGTTTGTGTCAGATGGTCTTGTCTGTTGCATGTGAACACAGCTTCACGAGTACGAGCCTGTTGCTGATCCCAGGACAGTGGAGGCCAGTGTTTGTCATGTTAAAGGATCTTGTCTTTAGTGAATCACCCCATACCTTTATACACAGCTGGTATTATACAGAAATGAATCAATGCATATCAATAAAAAACAAATGTGAATACTTTATTTCAAACTTTGTTGTACGTACATTGTTTTAACAAAGTATTGCATAACATGAAAACAGAATCGCCCAATGAAACGTATGCACTGAGTCATGAAATTCAGCTGTTCATGAATGGGGATGGAAACTGATGAGCGTGCACAACAGATTTATATCCTCCCATGAATACAAACCCCCCGAGCCCCTCAGGACAGACCAGCAGGAGATCCATCCTGTCGGGGGTGTTTTGGACGAGCGTTTGCCAGCTGGCGCAGCGTGACCAGGGTCCCCGTCTCACTGCGTGTAGACCTTGGTGACGTTGTTGTACCTGCCGTCCGGGGCCTGGTGGGAGGGCTTGGAGGGCGTGTAGCTCGGCCCCTGGTGGCTGAAAGGGAAGAGGCTGGGGTCTGGGCTCAGCGCCGCCTGGTACAGCTCCTCCGACTCCAGCCTCAGTTCCTCCAGGGCCTCTCTCTGAGCCTCCACCGCCTGGCCCACGGCCTCCACCTCCGCCTGGTGCTGGGTCTGCACGCACACATACCACACACACGGGGGAATAACCAGGATTATGAACATCTGTGTAAAGCACAGGACACAATGCAGGATGATTCTAAAGCAGCGCCCCATCCCTTCATGTATAGATGTATATACTCTGTATCTCAGGGTATCTAGATCTAGGTAACACATTGTTTCTCTTTCTATATATTTTGACCTCTGTTGCTTAGTGTAGCACAATCCAGGAGCTAACGGAAGAACACTTCACTACTCGTACCTGTATGATGGAGTATGTGACTAATAAACCTGATGCTGACTATTAGGGATAAGGGAAATATCTTGTCATTGACTCAACTACTCCCAGGTGACATCGTTCTGACAGACGTGAACTACTAAGTCCTCACTCAACACACTGAAACAGTCCTCACTCAACACACTGAAACAGTCCTCACTCAACACACTGAAACAGTCCTCACTCAACACACTCTGAAACAGTCCTCACTCAACACACTCTGAAACAGTCCTCACTCAACACACTCTGAAACAGTCCTCACTCAACACACTCTGAAACAGTCCTCACTCATCACACTCTGAAACAGTCCTCACTCAACACACTCTGAAACAGGCCTCACTCAACAAACTCTGAAACAGGCCTCACTCAACACACTCTGAAACTCAGGCGGAACAAACACAAGCACTGGTTCTGATGTGAGTTTACCAGTTTGTAGCGAGACCACTCCTTCATGAGCAGGGCGCGGCGTTCACTCTCCTCAAAGGACAGCTTTGACTCGGAGCGCACCCTGGGGGAAGAGAGATGCTATAACAGGCCGGTCTACATGGCTAGAGGTGTTAGACTGAGATAACAGGCCAGTCTGCATGGCCCTGGTTAGAGGTGTTAGTCTGAGATAACAGGGCGGTTTGCATGGCCCTGGTTAGAGGTGTTAGTCTGAGATAACAGGGCGGTCTGCATGGCCCTGGTTAGAGGTGTTAGTCTGAGATAACAGGGCAGTCTGCATGGCCCTGGTTAGAGGTGTTAGTCTGAGATAACAGGGCGGTCTGCATGGCCCTGGTTCGAGGTGTTAGTCTGAGATAACAGGGCGGTCTGCATGGCCCTGGTTCGAGGTGTTAGTCTGAGATAACAGGGCGGTCTGCATGGCCCTGGTTAGAGGTGTTAGTCTGAGATAACAGGGCGGTCTGCATGGCCCTGGTTAGAGGTGTTAGTCTGAGATAACAGGCCGGTCTGCATGGCCCTGGTTAGAGGGGTTAGTCTGTCGCTGCTGTGGAGGGTCTGTCAGCGATCAGGAAGAGAGAGAAGCTCCCTGACTACCAGCTACCTGACTACCAGCTCCCTGACTACCAACTACCAGCTACCTGACCACCAGCTACCTGACCACCTGACTACCAGCTCCCTGACCACCTGACTACCAGCTCCCTGACTACCAGCTCCCTGACTACCAGCTCCCTGACTACCAGCTACCTGACTACCAGCTACCTGACCACCAGCTACCTGACCACCTGACTACCAGCTACCTGACTCTCTCAAGCCTGTGTCCACAACTCCAGCAGCAGACCCTCGCACCAAAAATTAGACTAACCACCCTCATGAGTAGCGTCCGACTATGCCAGTCCGGCCATATTAGGATCTGGCGAGACTGAGGAGCGAACTCCAGCGACTCCAGACCCTGAGGCTCAGACCACTACAGCCCTGCGGACCTCCTAGATCAACACACCGGGCTTCTACTACTAAACCACTTTCTTATTCTTTGACTTCAAATATAGTAAATCGTAGACCGTAGGTGTCACAATGGCCATTCCATCAGTGTTACTGTATGTAAACCATTACTAAGGGTTACATCAGTGTTACTGTATAAACCATGACTTAGTTTAATGTGTTACTGTATGTGAACATTACTTGGTTTCATCAGTGTCACTGTATGTGAACATTACTTGGTCTCATCCAGGCACTTGGCTGGGGTGATGAAGTCTTCTATGGGGATGAGCTCAGGAGGAACTCTCTCCAGCTTTTTCAGCTTCTTCTTCAATCTCTCTCTCTGCATCTGCTCCCTCTTGGGATCCACCTTCTTCTTCTTCTTTGGTTCGGCCCTGTACGACAGTTCAGAGTAAGACGAATTCGGGGGTTTCACCAACAAGACATATAATGTTGTCAACAGATGCATTCCAGCATGCGGCCTTTGTCATGCATCTAGACAGTGAGATGAGTGATAAGAGTCAGCCCAGAGAGGGTTCTGCTGGAACTCACAGGTAGAACAGACAGGAACATCTCAATGTTCTTGTGCGGTGGTTGAGCAACACGATGATCTTCCACTCACCTTAGAGGAGCAGATGTCTTCAGCGTGAGCACAGGTGCAAACCATGGACCGCCTGGTGCCACCTGGCCATTCACTCCCATCACACACCTGCAAAAATAGACATGAGGAGTCGATAGATGCGAGGACAACCTCGCATAGATGCAGCAAGGACAGGATGCTAGCTAGGGCTCACGTTAGCTAGCTGGGGCTAATGTGGCTAACGTTAAGATAGACAGACTAGACATGTCCACTGACCTTGGTGTTGTAGTTTGCCTTGCCAATATCCTGCACAGAGCCCGCGAGCCAACAAGGGACATGGTTCCTGGTTCCTTTGATCTTTTATCGTTGTTAATGCATAATCCTTGGTCAAAGCTTTTCATGTGTATAAACAAATCCTGGTTCTCACTGTCGTCCCCTTGACAGCCACAGGAACTGGTTGGTTGTGGTTGGAAGACTGACGTAAATTGCTTGAAGTTTTCAGCTCCGCACTTTCGAATCCAAAGTTGTGTCCGTATGGCTCCATGGTCTCACAATGTCAAGAAAATATTATTTGGCCATTTTGAGGAGAAAATGCACGTTTACAAATGATCTCCTGGAAATATCGATGTTGAATTCTGAAAAAATATGTTTTGTCGAAAGTTGTTTTCCCAATGCCAAGTCACCCATGTCAGGAGCTTATTTAGGCGAAAGGTGAACGTTGTCAAGAGTTTGACTAAAGCGCCCATAGTAGATCAGATCACAACACACCTCTCGATACGTTGACCTTCCTGGACATTGTCGTGAAATCAGCATCATGGCGCTCCTCAGAGGTAGATATGCTTGGGCAATATTGAAAGAAGTAACCATAAATGCATGCATGCACTCTAGTGGTAACGGACCATTGTTAGCTAGCTAACATTTTGTGGGTGTCTGGTATAGCGAGCTAGCCATATGTAGCCTGTGCAGAAACCACCAACTGTCAATATCTGTATATCAGGAGACTGTCAAAGTGATTGATCACTGGGTGTCGAGTGCTATTTAATGCATCATGTTTTGTATTATGTGTAGAGAGACATGTAGCCATCAGGTACCTAGGGAGGCAGCAGTCAGGACTCTGTACCTCAACAACTCATACTCTCTCTCTCTCTCTCACTCCTCTCTCTCCCGCTCCTCTCTCTCTCTCCCTCCTCTCTCTCCCCCTCCTCTCTCTCCTCTCTCTCTCTCCCTCCTCTCTCTCTCTCTTCACTCTCTCTCCCCCTCCTCTCTCTCCTCTTCATCACTCTCTCCCCCTCCTCTCCCCCCCCTCTCTCTCTCTCTCCCCCTCCTCTTCTCTCTTCTCTCTCTGTCCTCCTCATCCTCTAGGTGTATTTGTTGTGTCTGCCAAGCGGACACCGTTTGGGACCTACGGTGGCGTGCTGAAGGACCACAGCGCCACGGATCTGGCCACGCACGCCGCCAAGGCTGCCCTTGCCGCCGGGGGCGTGGCTCCAGAGCTGGTCAACAGTGTCATCATGGGGAACGTCATGCAGGTAACCTGGCAACCCCGGAACTTTGGGGAGAACGAACACCATTAGAGGAACAAGCCGATGGGCGAACGGTAGCAAGAAAACCAACTCCCTCTGTAGAGGTGCAGCACAGGACCTGTGCCCTGACTAATGGTTAGTGATGCTTCCCTCTCTCTCCCTCCCCCTCCCTCTTTCTCTCCCTCTCTCTCTCTCTCTCTCTCTCTATCTCTCTCTCTCTCTCCCTCCCTCCCTCTCTCTCTCTCTCTCTCTCTCTCTCTCTCTCTCTCCTCCAGAGTTCAGCTGATGCTCCCTATATCTCTCGTCACGTGGGTCTGAGGTGTGGGGTTCCCATCCCGGTTCCTGCTCTCACCGTCAACCGGCTGTGTGGCTCCGGGTTCCAGGCCATCATCAACGGCGCCCAGGTGAGCCGGCCGAGACGGGGCGGCGCCCTCTGGGGCTCGGGAGGGAGAGCGGCTCGTCCAGTGGCCGCAGGGTCGGCGGTTCAAATCCCGCCTCCTCCTGTCCACATGTTGAAGTGTCTTTGGCCAAGCCACTGAATCGCAAACGTCTCTCAATGAGCAGCTGCAGCCATTGGTGTGTGAATGAGAGGCACTTATATAGCGCCTTGGATAAAAGCTCTATATAAGAGCAGTCCATTCACCATCTACGTGGAGAACATGGGGGAGCATTGTGTTGTTCTCAGCTACCTGATAGGTGTCAACACCGAAGGTCATCAGGTCACTGTGTTCCTGATGGGTGTCAACACCGAAGGTCATCAGGTCACTGTGTTCCTGACGCTAATGCCACTGAAATTATAACAGGAATTATAACCCTCTTTTGGCTTGTGTGTGTCCCTTTTACAACTTCTTACTGTGTGTGTGTGTGTGTGTGTGCGTGTGCGTGTGCGTGTGCGTGTGCGTGTGTGCGCGTGTGCGTGCGTGTGTGTAGGAGATCTGTCTGAGGGAATCCGAGGTGATTCTGTGTGGAGGATCAGAGAGTATGAGTCAGGCGCCATACGCCGTGCGCAACATTCGCTTCGGAACCAAGTTTGGGTTTGATCTGAAGGTGTGAACCCATGATGATAACCAGCCTACAGTAGGAAACCTTCTCACACTGTCAATGACAACTACACCTGTTCACACTGTCCATGACAACGACCCCTGCTCACACTGTCCATGACAACTACCCCTGCTCACACTGTCCATGACAACTACCCCTGCTCACACTGTCCATGACAACTACCCCTGCTCACACTGTCCATGACAACTACCCCTGCTCACACTGTCCATGACAACTACCCCTGCTCACACTGTCCATGACAACTACCCCTGCTCACACTGTCCATGACAACTACCCCTGCTCACACTGTCCATGACAACTACCCCTGTTCACACTGTCCATGACAACTACCCCTGCTCACACTGTCCATGACAACTACACCTGTTCACACTGTCCATGACAACTACCCCTGCTCACACTGTCCATGACAACTACACCTGTTCACACTGTCCATGACAACTACCCCTGTTCACACTGTCCATGACAACTACCCCTGCTCACACTGTCCATGACAACTACCCCTGCTCACACTGTCCATGACAACTACACCTGTTCACACTGTCCATGACAACTACCCTTGCTCACACTGTCCATGACAACTACACCTGTTCACACTGTCCATGACGACTACCCTTGCTCACACTGTCCATGACAACTACACCTGTTCACACTGTCCATGACAACTACACCTGTTCACACTGTCCATGACAACTACACCTGTTTACACTGTCCATGACAACTACACCTGTTCACACTGTCCATGACAACTACCCCTGCTCACACTGTCCATGACAACTACCCCTGCTCACACTGTCCATGACAACTACCCCTGCTCACACTGTCCATGACAACTACCGCTGCTCACACTGTCCATGACAACTACCCCTGCTCACACTGTCCATGACAACTACACCTGTTCACACTGTCCATGACAACTACCCCTGCTCACACTGTCCATGACAACTACCCCTGCTCACACTGTCCATGACAACTACCCCTGCTCACACTGTCCATGACAACTACCCCTGCTCACACTGTCCATGATAACTACCCCTGCTCACACTGTCCATGACAACTACCCCTGCTCACACTGTCCATGACAACTACCCCTGCTCACACTGTCCATGACAACTACCCCTGCTCACACTGTCCATGACAACTACCCCTGCTCACACTGTCCATGACAAACACAGGAAGTACACAAACCAAACAAATGTCAAGGCATGTCGAAATGTTGAAAGACATGAACGTACACATAGTAGCTGTATGCATGTAGTCTTTCAAGCACAATTAATCACATTCTCATCATCCAAAAACCACATGAGGGCTAACTGTCCTGCCTGTCTGCCTGTCTGCCTGTCTGTCAGCTGGAGGACACGTTGTGGGCTGGCCTGACTGACCTGCACATTAAGATCCCCATGGGCATCACAGCAGAGAACCTGGCAGAGAAGTACCAGATTTCCAGGGAGGAGTGTGACCAGTACGCACACACCACCCAGCAGAGGTGGAAGGAAGGTCAGACCTCCTCAGCACTTCAGCTTCTACATATCACATTTACACACACCCCACTCAGATACACTTAGTTAGGAGGTACAACGTAAAGAGAACACGTTAAGGAAGGGAGGGGAGGAGGGAGGGAGGGAGGGAGGGAGCGATTTTAGAGAATTCAGAGCCACAGCCTGGTGGTTTACTCTGGTAAAGGAATACATGTAGTTTCTCCTGCTCACTTCCCTTCAGCATTAGACCCTGATAGGTCAGTCTGTGTCAGACCATGATAGGTCAGTCTGCGTCAGACCCTGATAGGTCAGTCTGCGTCAGACCATGATAGGTCAGTCTGCGTCAGACCCTGATGGGTCAGTTTGCGTCAGACCCTGATGGGTCAGTCTGCGTCAGACCCTGATAGGTCAGTCTGCGTCAGCAGGAAACCTCATTCTGAACAACTTCTCCAGACATTCTGTTAAGATACATAAAGTTGGGGACCGTTATCTACATTCATACTATACCCTGGCCTGAGAAAGTCTACTCTTCTCTACATTCATACTATACCCTGCAAAAGTGGAAGACGCCTCTCAGTTTTTCTGAAGTGTACGTTGCCCACGAGTCTCTTCTGTTCTGACTGTTCTCTTCTTGGTCTTCCTGTTCTCTTCTCTTCTTGGTCTTCCTGTTCTCTTCTCTTCTTGGTCTTCCTGTTCTCTTCTCTTCTTGGTCTTCCTGTTCTCTCCGCCACATGCAGCCCAGGAGGCTGGGCGCTACGTGGCGGAGATGGCGCCCATCGAGGTGAAGGCCAAGAAGGGCAAGGTCCCCATGACCCAGGACGAGCACCCGCGCCCACAGACCACCCTGGAGCAGATGGCCAGGCTGGCACCCGTCTTTAAGAAGGGAGGAACCGTTACGGCCGCCAACGCCTCGGTGAGTAGAACACACTCACTGACCACTCTTGAGTAGAACACACACCTACAGCTGACCACTCTTGAGTAGAACACACACCTACAGCTGACCACTCTTGAGTAGCACGCACACTTACAGCTGACCACTCTTGAGTAGCACACACACCTACAGCTGACCACTCTTGAGTAGCACGCACACTTACAGCTGACCACTCTTGAGTAGCACACACACCTACAGCTGACCACTCTTGTCTGGAAACTAGGAATGAAAACATAATCATTAAAAAAGTAATTTTCTGATTTCTTACTGATAATAGGCTTACTGTAATATTATTACTTGACATGGGTTAATTTTAACCAATCGGATGTCCTCGTCCACAGGGCGTGTCTGACGGAGCTGCAGCAGTGGTCATAGCCAGTGAGGATGCATTGAAGGAGCACAAGCTCACCCCATTGGCCAGAATAGTGGCCTATCACGTCTCAGGCTGTGACCCAAGCATCATGGGAATCGGTGAGTGGCTGATCTCAAACAGGCTGAGTTCTGAATCACATTCTTCCATACTAGATAGTACATCAGAAAAGGATGTAGTATACCCCAGTATATAGTATGCCACATGCAGTATGGCAAAAATACCAGGATGTCCTACTAGATCCGGTCGTATTTTTGCAAGTATGCAAGCCAGCACACTTTTCTAGCTATTCTGACCCACAATCCTGTGCGTAGCGGAAACGCGTCACATGTGCGAGTCACGCCAGAGGTGTCATCCCAGAGGTGTCATCCCAGCTGTGGACGACTGTTGCTTCATGGACTGTGACGGATGTGGTCAAATTTCAAGGCGCAATGTTATGACAAGGAAGTATGTCCCCATTGGATGTGTACTACATGCAAAGAACAGGGGCAGCTGTAGTACGTACTTTGTAGGGGCAGCTGTAGTACGTACTGGTAATAGAAAGTATAAGTATGCGATTGAGAACGAGACTGGCACTACTCAGTCTCTGAATGCTGGTCTGTGATTGGTGGGTTGTGTCTTGGGGAGCATGCTGATCTTTTCTTGCTGATCTCAGGCCCAGTCCCGGCCATCACTGAGGCTCTGAAAAAAGCTGGTCTCTCCCTCCAAGATATGGACCTGGTGGAGGTGTGTCCGCTCTACATATACAACTAGACCTTTTGGGGACCAATCACATTATTCCTGGGTGTTTTGGTATCGTGGAAATGGTTCATATGTGATGTCAGAGCTCATTAATCAGATCTCAGTAACGGTGTGTGTGTGTGTGTTTGAGGTGAACGAGGCGTTTGCCGCCCAGTTCCTGGCTGTGTCCAAGGCTCTGGGTCTGGACCCTGACAAGACCAACGCCAACGGGGGCGCCATCGCCCTCGGACACCCCCTCGGGGCCTCCGGAGCACGCATCACCAGCCACCTGGTCCACGAGCTTAGGTCACACACACACACACGCACGCTCACACACACACACACACACACACTCTCACACACACACGCTCACACACACACACACACATACACACACTCTCACACACACGCGCGCACACACACACACGCACACTCTCACGCGCGCACACACACACACACACACACACACATACTGTTAGCCTTTCACCTGATATGTCATATGCATGTCAAAGCATTCTCTCGCACTGCATGATGATGATGGTGGTGGTGGTGTGTGTGTGTGTGTGTGTGTGTGTGTGTGTGTGTGTGTGTGTGTGTGTGTGTGTGTGTGTGTGTGTGTGTGTGTGTGTGTGTGTGTGTGTGTGTGTGGTGTTTTGTGATGTTTCCCAGGCGGCGAGGCGGTCAGTACGCTGTAGGATCTGCCTGCATCGGTGGAGGTCAGGGCATCGCCATCATCATCCAGAACGTCCAGTGAACAAGAGAGCAGACCGCCTGGACGTCCAGTAGAGCACCAGCCTTGAGACTGACTCCCCTGAACCTCCTTATACTACGCTTATTAACGCCATCCACACTTCCAGTAAAGGAATACACACTCACGAAACACACAAGATTAGTGGAATCGACCTGTATCAGAAAAGAACGGAAGAATCTGCACTATTCACAAGGACACACATTCTCTTCAGATGTACGAGGACTTTGTTTAGCATGGAAGATGAGGATGTTAGTGTGCTTGGTAACTAATACTCCCTTCTTGGCAGCTTCATGTACTCATGTGTCATGCTACTTTGTAGGGTTCTAGAAGCCATAAAGAGGGTGGGTGAAGAGGCCATACGAATTCAGAGGGCTAACTAAGACGCGTTTACTGCTATCTCTGTTAAAGCGTGTTTGCAGGTGCCTAACCCTAACCTTACCCTACACTGCTAGTTCATCTCTGTTCCTCTGTGGCATGGGAACACTTGAATGAGGAAAACTGTAAAGGTTTCAGTCTGAGTAACATGGACTATGTGTGAGTAGAGAGAAAATGCTCTCTCTCCCTCTCTCTCCCTCTCTCTCCGTTGCCTTTGAACGCTCCTCACTCTGCTGCCTGCAGATTCGCACTGTGCCCAAAATAATGTGTCAACACTGTTGGATTGTCTGTAAAGGTTCATTTTGTAGATCTAATTTCAAAATCAACTCTCAATAAAGTTTGGGTTTCCTGTCCAATGTGTGCCCTGTTGTCTGTCTGGATCATGTTTATGAGCTCATGGTATCAGTCTATCATGTTTATGAGCTCATGGTATCAGTGTCACTGCGTCATTATTCCTTCAATGGGAGCGCTGCAGTTCTCTTTATTAATGAAGGTCTGATGAGTTACCTTTTCCATCTCAAGCTCAGCTAACCTGTTCAGGTACATGGTAAAGCAGCTCTATTATGGAAGGGATGTATTCATATTATAGTGATCTTGTAACTGTCTCTGTGAGAGGATTTGTCTGTTATGAGCAACTGGCTAACTTTCAAACGCACCTATGATCATGCGCCTCCCTACTCCTCACTCCACTAAACCCCTCCTGCTATCTGGAAACAGCCTGTTTCTCCAAACCCCAGGACTCAGCTCTGCTCTATGGAGACCCTGCTTCTTCATACCCCAGGACTCAGCTCTGCTCTATGGAGACCCTGCTTCTTTATACCCAGGACTCAGCTCTGCTCTATGGAGACCCTGCTTCTTTATACCCAGGACTAGACTCTGCTCTATGGAGATCCTGCTTCTTCATACCCAGGACTAGACTCTGCTCTATGGAGACCCTGCTTCTGCTCTATGGTAGACCCTGCTTCTTCATCCCCCAGGACTCAGCTCTGCTCTATGGGAGACCCTGCTTCTTCATCCCCCAGGACTCAGCTCTGCTCTATGGAGACCCTGCTTCTTCATACCCAGGACTAGACTCTGCTCTATGGAGATCCTGCTTCTTCATACCCAGGACTAGACTCTGCTCTATGGAGACCCTGCTTCTGCTCTATGGTAGACCCTGCTTCTTCATCCCCCAGGACTCAGCTCTGCTCTATGGGAGACCCTGCTTCTTCATCCCCCAGGACTCAGCTCTGCTCTATGGGAGACCCTGCTTCTTCATCCCCCAGGACTCAGCTCTGCTCTATGGAGACCCTGCTTCTTCATACCCCAGGACTAGACTCTGCTCTATGGGAGATCGGGCCTTTTGATCAGCTGCCCTCTGCCTTTGTAATGCCCTCCTTGACAATCGGAGGGCACCACAGACTCTGGGTTCTTTTAAGACTGGTCTAAAGACTTACTTATTTAGAAAAGCTTTTAGTATGTAATATATATATATATATATATAATATTTTAATTAGTGTCTTTTTTCTTAATGAATTTGTGACTGTTTCAGCACTTTGAGATGAAAAGTGCACTATAAATAAAATGGATGTGTATTTATTATTCTTATTTTATTATGATTATTATTATTGTTGTTGTTATTATTATTATTTAAAGTAATAATTTCCTATAAAGTTGTAATAAAGATGAATATAGGGTCACAGGCTGTAATACTCTTCTGGACTACAAGTGCCATGAAAACCCGATATCGACGCTCTTTGCGTCAACGTCACTTGCTACGTGGTTATAAACGTAACGTCCCCGGATGTCGGTCTTTTTTTCATAGCAAAGGTAGGAATGGCTTCTCCCCACATTTGTCCAGAAATAAAATCAGCTTTCATCGTAGAGAAATAGGCTAAATTATGCTTTCACGTTAACCTGAAGTTATTTTAGTTGAGTTAAAGGTTATATAAGAGTGAAAATTGGCGTGTTTCATAAATGATGTATTAGAAATATACTACCTAATGTGTCGGAAGTTTAGGCCTGTGGCTACATGCTATCTAGTTGAACGCGTTGTATAGCCCTGTGCCAGTGTCTGCGTCTCTATGTGTTGTGTGTGTGTATTACGATATAATCCTGTTATGTGGCGTGTTCACTATATGCGTGTTTGTGTTGCACATAATCATCGGTGTAAATTCTTCAAAACAATCGAGGACTGGCATCTAGCTTGCTCCACTAATCAGAATGAGCCCGGTTGGGTAGCTTGCTAACCACCTAGCCTAGCTAGCTTAGCTGCAGTCATGCCTTTCAGTTAGACCTGTGCACGTCATACTGTTGCTCTAACAGCCTCGCCATTCTAAATTACATTGGACGTGTAGCTATATATATTCTGCTTCAGTTCAAATGTAGCTAGCTGTTGTTGTGGACAGTACCTTTTTGTTATGCTCTCATTCTCAATGACATGCTGTTGAATCCACTGCTGCTAGCTAGCTACAGTCCAAGGTGCTTGACTATGGAGTGAACCAGCCTTGTCGACTGTTTACATGTCTCCCTCCTCTGCCCTGCTCAGATGGCTGAGGGGGATAAGAAGAAGGCTGTCAAGAAGCACTGCAGCCGGAACCCGGTTCTGGCCCGGGGCATCGGGCGCTACTCCCGCTCCGCCATGTTCGCCCGCCGGGCCTTGTACAAGAGGAAGAACAAGACCACTGCCACCAAGGTGAGACGCCGCGACACGACCACGGAACCCGGACCGCTGGCGCTTAGCGCAGGGCGACCCAAACCTCTACCGCTGGACCCAGGAACAGACTTGTTCCGCAAACACCTGGCCGCACAGGAAGATGCTTAATATTGGATGGCTTAGTCGGTCACTTGGCCTTTACTCGGCCTGATCCTCTGTCTGTACGGTAGCTGTGGTCAGCTAGGCTGACTGGCTCTGTTGTAATGGTAGCTATGGTCTGCTAGGCTGACTGGCTCTGTTGTAATGGCTGTTTTGTGTGTCAGATTGAGAAGAAGATGAAGGCCAAGGTCTCAGCCACAGTCACCAAGACTGTGGGAGGGGACAAGAATGGAGGCACTCGCGTCGTCAAGCTGCGCAAGATGGTGAGTCCAGATACGCAGATACGTGAACACATGTTCATCAAAATATTGGCCCCCTGATTTATAGGATATAGTTATTTGTAACGTGAACACATGTTCATCAAAATATTGGCCCCCTGATTTATAGGATATGGTTATTTGTAACTGGATGTCTGATGTAGATGCCAACGCAATGGTTTTTAATCCCTCCCATTCACTCTCTCCTTTCCCCTCTCTCTCTCTCTCCTCCTCCCTCCTCCTCCCTCCCCCCTCTCCTCCTCCCTCCCCCCTCTCCTCCTCCCTCCCCAGCCTCGCTACTACCCCACAGAGGACGTCCCTCGTAAGCTGAAGAGCCATGGGAAGAAGCCGTTCAGCCAGCACAAGAGGAAGCTGCGTTCCTCCATCAGCCCTGGAACAGTCCTCATCCTGCTCACTGGACGACACCGCGGGAAGGTGAGCACCCAGGATACACACACACACACACACACACTCAGGATATACACACACACACACCTCATCCTGCTCACCGGACGACACCGCGGGAAGGTGAGCACCCAGGATACACACACACACACACACTCAGGATATACACACACACTCCTCATCCTGCTCACCGGACGACACCGCGGGAAGGTGAGCACCCAGGATACACACACACACACACTCCTCATCCTGCTCACCGGACGACACCGCGGGAAGGTGAGCACCCAGGATACACACACACACACACACACACACACACACTCACACAGTCCTCATCCTGCTCACCGGACGACACCGCGGGAAGGTGAGCACCCAGCACACACACACACTCAGGATACACACACACACGCACTCAGGATACACACGCTCATACACTCAGGATACACACGCTCACACACATACTCAGGATACACACGCTCACACTCGCGCTCAGACACTCACACTCTCAGACGCACACACACAGACCTGCAAACTCTAGAGTAGAAAAAGGTGACGATGTGAAACTAAGTTCGGGTAGGAGTCCAGGGCCATCCTCCCTCAGAAGAATTTTAGGGATTTTAATATGCAAATGAAGCGTTTTGGAGCGTTTTGAAACTAGAATTTCAGTGTGTGTAGATACACGGCTAATACTAGGCACATAGTATATCCATCCCATATTATACAGTTAGATATATCCCTGTTGAAGCATTTTAAAATCAGAATTTCAATCATCAAAATTTTCCTGAAAAGAAGTTAATACATTATAAAATAATACTTGGTAATTTACTCTGGTAATAGTTTATTTCAACCAATTACTCTTTTGTACATATCTCCCTCTTGCCTCTCAAAAGGCACTGCTAACCTGCTCTGCCTCTATGGACCAGCCTCCACGCTCCGTGACTGGGTTAGCTAGCACTAATGAACCCACTGACTGGCTTAGCTAGCTAGCTAGCACTAATGAACCCACTGGATGAGCTATACGAGATTGTCGCAGTTGTGTTGACTAAGTTCACATCTAGCTACACAATTAGCCAAAAGACACGTGCAGTTTCCGAATAGTTTCTGAAGAAAACATCAGTATTGGATGCCTAACTTAGCCTGCGAGGCAGTCAGTCAGTTAGCACTTCAAGCATCAAGGCTAACGTTAGCTAGCTAGGCTAGCCGGAACATTCTGGAAAGACGGTCAGAAAAGAGAGTAACTGTTTGGTTTGGTTCCTAAAATTATCACCTTATAACATGATGTCAAGCCACAATACTGGTAACTGAACCAAGCAAACCAATAAATAGCTAAGTTGTTTCTTGTCCAAAAAGCTTTACCTCGATTTTAGGCAAGGTTTCCATCCGTCAGGTTCAAGGCTCGAGGGTTGAAGGTGTCCCGACTTCAAGCGGACCTCACGAAGCAGATGAGATCAGAGTTCTGATCCAAGTTCCGATTGGCCCATAGAAATGCCACAGAATGACTACACTACGCTATCCAATAAGGTTGATGCTAGCCTGAACACCGGCGGGAAGGACAGTCTCATAGCAAAAACAGATAATGAGCCATTGCCGACACGCTCTCACTCGCGCGCACACACGCTCTTGCGCACACACACACTCAATCTCTCACTCGCATGGTGAAGAGCACATCTCCGGCACCGTGGGGGGGGGGGCTGATCGCTCCCACACACTGAGCACAGCTCCGGCACCGTGGGGGGAGGCTGATCGCTCCCACACACTGAGCACAGCTCCGGCACCGTGGGGGGGGGGCTGATCGCTCCCACACACTGAGCACAGCTCCGGCACCGTGGGGGGAGGCTGATCGCTCCCACACACTGAGCACAGCTCCGGCACCGTGGGGGGGGGGGGGGGTCGGCCGTCGAGTGCAGCTTGATGGGCACAGGGACACTCATGCTATTGAAATGGGAGCGTGACGTTTGGTGAGACGAAACCTGGTTATGTAACAGGTGGTCTGTGAAGCAACGGGGGGGGGGGGGGGGGGCGGCTTATCTTGTCAAGAGTATGCCCATACTTTAACAGGATTTATTTGCATCCTTTTTCAGTTTGAGTCCATTTCTGTTGACATTTAATTCACAAATGGGGCTGGTAATATGCAGCACTTGTCGTGTCATGTTAACTGATGCCCTGATCTCAGCAGTGATGCTAGCTCCCTAGCTTTAGTGGGTGGAGGGATCGTTTCAACGTTGAGTTTTGAAGGAGGTTTGGGGTAACTGTACACAGTCACGGAAGACCATAGTAGACCCCTGGCATTAGGAGTCCATAGTAGACCTCACACATTATACACAGTCCAGGAAGTCCATAGATGGATATAGTCAGTCCAGTAAGTCATTAGTAGACCCCCCACATTAGTAGTCCAGAATGTGAAATGAGGAGTAAACTCTGGATTTGGAAACTAGTTTTGGTCCATTTAGGACTGAATGACCTCTCTCTCTCTCTCTCTCTCTCCCGCCCTCCATGCAGCGTGTGGTGTTCCTGAAGCAGCTCTCCAGTGGTCTCCTGCTAGTTTCTGGTGAGGACAGCTAGTCCATTTATAACCCTATTGTGGTGATGTTCGTTATTCACTCAGAGTTTGAAACACAAAATCCTACTTGATTAAAGGCTTTGCTTGTATACGTCTGTGGAGATGCATTGTGGGTAGTGGTAGATGTGTGTGGTCCAGTAATCCTCTGAACGCTTCCTTCTCTCAGGCCCCCACACCCTGAACCGCGTCCCCCTGCGCAGGGCACACCAGAAGTTCGTCATCGCCACGGCTACCAAGGTGGACATCTCTGGCATGAAGATCCCCAAGACGCTGTCCGACGCCTACTTCAAGAAGAAGAGGCTGAGGAGGCCCCGGCACCAGGAGGGCGAGATCTTCGACACAGAGAAAGAGGTATGGAGATGAGGCCCCAAACAGCCGCTCTTTCAAAAACCTCAACACATGCTCACAGAAATGAGCGTGCTCTGATGTGGAAGACGCATGTTAAAGGCAGGGATGATTGGTTGCCCCGAACCTTGTGCTCTGGGTGCCCTGAATCTTATAATTTCTCAGTCAAGCTTGTGGATGAGGTCCCACAGCGTGATTGTGCCAGCGTCTGACTAGTGTCCTCCCTGCTGTGTGTGTGTGTAGAAGTACCAGCTGACGGAGCAGAGGAAGGAGGACCAGAAGGCCGTGGACTCTGAGCTGCTGCCCCTCATCAAGAAGGTCCCTCAGCTGAAGGGCTACCTGCGCTCGTCCTTCTGCCTGTCCAACGGCGTGTACCCACACAAGATCGTTTTCTAAACGTGTTAATAAACGAGTACCACACATCTCCATGCCGTCACTCTGTTCTATGGGTGGAAGTCTGAATGTGGAATGTCCGGTACATGGATATGGCTTGTTTGTGGGTTGGGTAGTTCTCTAGAAGGTCGCCAGTTAGGACCTGTGAGGGATGGAGATTTTCTGTTGCATTGCCCTACCTCTGATCCTGTAATCCAATCGCTTCCTGGTTGGTGTTAGTGTTGCTGGCAGGATTGTAACCAGAGTCATTAAAGCAGTCTGGGGTGTTGTGTTGCATCCATGCGTTGTTGGGGTTGAGGCCTCCTGGCGCCTTGATGGGCAAACAAACCTGAGTCCAGTCCACCTCACAGCTGAGGGCAGTATTTTAAACACTGACACACCGGTTGAATGTGACACTTGCCAGTTGTCTTAAGGCAACACGTATAATTTTTTTAATATTAAGTCATTTCAATGTCTAAACTTGAGCCCAGATTTCCCAGGAATATAAACAGGAAGTCTAAAGGCACTTTGGTGTAAGTGAGCCTAGCGTTGGTCCTGGGGTAAGTGAGCCTATGGTTGGTCCTGGTTGGAGGCCAGAAATGCACTACAAGGACAATGTTATCAACCGGGACATTAACACCTACTTCACCAGAACTAAAGAACGGACATATTTAATCTAAAAACCTAGAAAGTTTGACCAACCATGTGAATCCTTTAAAATAACCTGATAAGGCAATGTTTTAGTTCAGTTCATTGTTGTATTCAGGGCCTTGTCAAAGTCAATTTATTCAAGTCTGCAGTTATGGGTAAAATAAGTATGCAAGCCTAAATAGGTTGCATCAGGTAACATGGGCCATAACTACTATTAAAAATAGAGCTGAATTCGCAGCATCATTTTTTTGTGTTTTACATTAGAATGTGAAGTGAATGTATGGTTTTCAGATTTTAAAAGGATGGCTTGTTCTCACCTGAGCCATTGTGTTGGTTTTCAGATTTTAAAAGGATGGCTTGTTCTCACCTGAGCCATTGTGTTGGTTTTCAGATTTTAAAAGGATGGCTTGTTCTCACCTGAGCCATTGTGTTGGTTTTCAGATTTTAAAAGGATGGCTTGTTCTCACCTGAGCCATTGTGGGTTGGGGTTCTATTTATATGTTACTGCAGCAGTCACTAGTTACATAATCAGTGGTGATGGTGGTCAATATAACTCCCTAGTCTGATTACAAGCACTTCTAAAAAGGGTTTGTGCATTAATATGTCAGCTGTGTGGTGTGAACAGCTAAAATAAACTACTCCAGTAGGTAAATCCAGACAGCCATACATCGCTTTAATAAAATTAAAAAAAAATAGACATCAAATCTAATGTCATAGAAAAACAAAAACATAAATACAAGTATTTAAGTTGTAAAAATTAAGTGTTTTTTCACATGGCCATGTTATTTTCCATAAACAAAGAGGAACAGAGTAGAAAGCAGCACAGAAGGCGTTGACCAGGAATGATGAAGCCTTTCTGTTGAGTCAGTCAGTATTTTAATGGTCAGTTGGTGTTGAGTGGAGACGGGCACCTCAGCCAGACTTGAAGAGCAGGATGGCCACCTGGCCCAAGTAGAAGTATATGAAATGCTTGGTCTCGTGAGTCACGTAGCTGCCAAAGTTCCTCCCCACGATGCAATGCCAAGTGGGGTTGTACTTCTTGTCAAACTCCTGGGAGGGGCGGGCACAGGAATACATCAGTTAACACAGAGACCAACGAGGGGAACGCTACTCTGCGCAGAAGGTTCTCCAACACCGGCAGCCATGAGCAGAGAGAGGGGGGCTGAGGCCAGGGCCCGCTGAGTGAGTGTGGCCATACTAGCAGGAGCACAAGACTGGAATAAACCATAGAAACTCTCATGCTTGTTTAAAACCTGATTCACTGTCTGTTTAACAGGTGACATGCATTTGTAGATTAGGGGATTCAATTAAGTCTGGATATTAATAACGCGTGGTATTACAGAAAGCATGTGCATGAGACGTGTGTGAGGGTCAGTGAAACGTGTGTACCTTCTTGATGTAGGCAGCGATGTCTTTCTCAATGTTGTACTTCTCCAGAGCCTGGGTGGCGCACTCCACGGCGTCCTGCTGCATCTCCTCCGACATGTCGGCATTCTTGATCACCGCCTTTCTGTCAGACATGGTTGCCCTGGGAGACCAAAGCACAGACGCGTTGTTGATCAGCGCAGCTATGAAGAGGCGGGAAGGCACCGCATCCAGCATCTCTACAGAAGCGCCTCATCACGTCCCCAAGCGTGCGAGCATGCCGGACTCGGGATGAAACGCTACTCTACTCGAAGGAGCTTGAAAAGTCAGGCTAAGCGTCTTAGATCGAGGCTTAAGCATTAGCGACTGGTCTTGGTCGTATCGTGCAGCACCTCGGCTTGAGTTGCCGAGTTACATAATGGCAGGCGAATGACATCCCCATTGAACCAGCTATTATCCCATCAACGTTGCATAACATCTCCAATCACAGGGCTGGCCACCGCTCTCTGCCTGGTTTCTATGGATACCGCCTGCTGCTGCTTTTCAGAGGAGAATCTCCTGGTCGGTAGAGAGTGATGATGAGCTCACTCTGCTCCTGGCGCTAACGTTACTAGCTCACGCTAGCTAACTAACGTTAACGGATGTTTATGTTATTTTATTGTAGCTACAACATGGATCAGTGCACATTGACTTAGTAAGCTAGCTAACGCAAACCGCTCGCTATCTTTCAGTTACAAATAGCTAGCTAGAAGTTTACATGTCGTTACAGCAAACCCGCGGGTTAGCTAGAAGTAAGCTAGCTAGCTATATGTTATGTCTGCTAACGTTAGCTAACTTGCATGAAGCTGTCAAGTCAACCGTTGAAGACATTAGAGCTGGTTCGCCAGCCTGTGTAGCGTTAGTCTAGCTAGCACTATGTTAGCAGCAGCTCCGTGCAGAAAATGAATGACGATAACATTAGGTAACGTTAAGCATGACCAGCACATCAATTCGGCGCTATGAATCCTCTCAATTTAAACAACCAACATAGTCATATGCGTAAGGCTTATCAAATGTGAAAAATAATTTACACGGATTTACCTGTTATTCCAAACGTTTGTTGGCTCTCTACTTTATAAAGGAGCAGCTTGGACACACAGCTTCAACTCCCGCAAAGTGGTTGACAAGAAAGATGAAGGTGTGTAACTGACAGAGAACCCGATCGCAGATGTGTCCTATTGGCTGTCAGTAACGTATGCAACACAGCGATTGGCCAGTCTTTGCAGGTTCCACTGGTGTTTCTCCCTGCATTTTATTTCAAACCATCATGCTTTGCGGCTCACAAGCGTCGTTGGTTTCTGTGACAACGGGGGGCGGGTAACATCCTAGCCTAGCCCAGCTTGCTAGCTAGCTAAACAACTTGTAGCTAGTATAGTTAACGTATCTTCACGAGATTCTGCCATACATGAGTTAACGCTACTAGGCTATTTTACTTTGAAATATGACTAACTGTTCCTCCCCAGAACAGATGCAGATGTTTATAGCTACGGCTAACATTAGGTTAGCTAGCTATGGTCTTGCCAGTAATGTTAGCTATCTAGCTATAGTTTCACCATCAAATGGCATTATTAATGATCATGAATGCAAGTTAGAGTGTGTCAGTAAGTACAGTAAGTTGTAGTCATAATATATATGTAAGATATTCAGCAAAACCTAAAAATATGTATATATGTACTCCTAGACAGGACATGTATTTATACAGACTGGATGTATGCATGTACATTATATTCTTTATTATATACTGTACACATGCTGTACGTATGGATGTATATAGTCCCTGTTCCTCCTCGTTTTTATTCTTACTACTCTGCATCTAATGCTTTTCTTTTCCCCCAAACCTTGCTGTAATTTCCATTACTGAAACACAAAATGTTCCCCTAGGGGGATCAATAAAGTATCTATCTATAGATCAGATAGATTTCGGTCGTAACACAACAAAAATGTGTTTATTTCACTCTTTATTTCAGTGATCAAACACATCTCTTAAATACACACACATACACCTCTATCCTTCAATAGATCAAGGTCACCAAGACAGGGTTATATCACATTTAATATCACACACCACCCCATACACTGACAATTCCCTTAGAACACAACTAATTGCTAGCTACTATGATGATTGGTTGGCAGCTACTGGAGTCAGCTCACTTCTGAAAATAAACATTTTAATTACCAACCCCTATTGAGATGACCCCTAATTTCTACCATAGCTATAATAAGATACTGCACCACCATTGTATTTCAACAACTTATCAGTTCATCTAGGGTCTTGAGTGACCCATCAGAAATATGTAACATGTCTCATACTAGCTATGATGAATCGCATCAGTTGTCATCCTCTTTTAAATACATGATGAATGTCTTCCATGCAAACATAATACTGACTGGGCAGTATGTGGAGAAACGCATCACGAGGGCGGTGCTGGTATGTGGTAGCCCTGTGCTTCCTGGTTGCCAGACTGCAGTCAACAATCCTAAATCCTCCCCTGTTGCCTAGCTAGCCCAATAAGCAAATAAGGCAAGCAGGCTAAAGTAGAGTCGGACCAGCAAGTACCCCTTGCTCAGTTCTTCACACATATGTACTAAGCACCATTCACTAAGCAACACCACAACAATTTGCATAATCTGTTGGAAATGGCAATACTTCTCATTTCTCAGCTCCTGATGTTTATGTTCATTCTTTGTGAAATTAAAACTGAAAGACTAAAATTCTCCTTTGTCAGTCCAAAACATTTTTTTCCAATTGACATGATTGTATTTCCTATTTCTTAAAATACTCACTGACAGTATCAACCAAGGAAATCACACAGCAAATAAAAACTAAACGAAAACTGAACAAAATCAACTTTTGTTCTTTCAGACAGCAACTTCAAATAACGCCCTCAAACAAACAAAGAAACAAACTTAAGTAAACATGTCCGTGGACAGAAGTTTCAGCCTGGTTTGCAATAGAATCATTGTTCATGTTTTCAGATCAGGGTTTGATCACTCGCTGCGTTCCTTTGGCTCCCTGTATTTCCACTGGATGTAGTCAAAGATATCCTTCTCACTGTCCACCAGCAGCGGCTCCCCGGCCATACCTGGGAGATGGGAGATTAATGTTCTGCACTTATAATAGCGCTTTCATCCAAAACGCTTTACAATGAAGGCCTCTCATTCACACATTAATGGTGGCAGCTGCCATGCAAGGTGCTCGCCTGCTCACTGGGAGCAATGTGGGGTTCAGTGTCTTGCCCAAGGACACTTCGACATGTCGTCAGGAGGAGCCGGGATTCGAACCGCTGACCCTACGGTCATTGGACGACCCGCTCTACCTCCTGAGCCACAGCCACCCCACACCTGGGAGAACAGAAGAACCAAGTACAGGTAGGTTACTCGTCATATGTACAAGGTACAGGTACAAAGGAACGAGGGGAAATTCTGTCTGCCAAGTTAAATACAGTCAGCTTCAATATCATGGTTTGTGAGTTTGGGTACCCATACGGCCACAGAAGAATTCTGTGTTGCTGACTGATGCAGCCTGACCAGTGACTCACCAGTGACACCCAGTGGCCGGATGGTGTACTCGTTGAGGGTGAAGCCCTTCTCCAGAGCGTGGGTTCTCATGTTCTTGTTGAAGATATCACTTCCGGTGAAATAGAGAACGCCACAATAGTACTGGTCTTTGGGTATTAACCTGGGGAATGGTGTAAGGGAAAGATATGAGAAGGAGAAAAATACATATCATCATAATGTAGATTTTTCCGACATTAGTCATTTATTACAATCATTCATTACACTAATTCATAAGTCATTCAACACGTGTGTTGTAGTTAGATGTGTGTTGTAGTTAGATGTGTGCTGTAGTTAGATGTGTGCTGTAGTTAGATGTGTGTTGTAGTTAGATGCGTGTTGTAGTTAGATGCGTTGTAGTTAGATGCGTTGTAGTTAGATGTGTGTTGTAGTTAGATGTGTGTTGTAGTTAGATGTGTGTTGTAGTTAGATGTGTGTTGTAGTTAGATGTGTGTTGTAGTTAGATGTGTGTTGTAGTTAGATGTGTGTTGTAGTTAGATGTGTGTTGTAGTTAGATGTGTGTTGTAGTTAGATGTGTGTTGTAGTTAGATGTGTGTTTTAGTTAGATGTGTGTTGTAGTTAGATGTGTGTTGTAGTTAGATGTGTGTTGTAGTTAGATGTGTGTTGTAGCTAGATGCTGAACAGATGTTCTCTGATAATACATTATCAAAAGCAATAATAATCTGCCTGGCTGTTAGTAGTCTGAGTCAGATCATCTAGACTGCTCTATACTCTGTCATATTACACTGCTCTATACTCTCAGCCCAAACCTCTCTCAGGGGCCTGAGAAGAGGCAGACCTAGCGACCCACCTGATGTCAATGCGCCTGTGAAGGTACTCCTCCTCGTCTTCATCAGTCTGCTGCAGCTGACACACCCCCTGGACACAACAGTCATCTCAGACATGACACCACTGAACACAGAGCAGCGCTCAGCAACATCCTCTCAACCCAACGCCTCAGAACTCACCATGAATTGAACACAGAGCAGCGCTCAGCAACATCCTCTCAACCCAACGCCTCTGAACTCACCATGAACTGAACACAGAGCAGCGCTCAGCAACATCCTCTCAACCCAACGCCTCAGAACTCACCATGAACTGAACACAGCAGCGCTCAGCAACATCATCAACCCAAAGCCTCAGAACTCACCATGAACTGAACACAGAGCAGCGCTCAGCAACATCATCAACCCAACGCCTCTGAACTCACCATGAACTGAACACAGAGCAGCGCTCAGCAACATCCTCTCAACCCAACGCCTCAGAACTCACCATGTACTTGGTGTCTCCTTTGGACAAGGTGTCAGTCACAAACCCAACGGACTCTAAATGCTCCACCACCGCGTGGAGGAGTCTGGGCTGAGGGAGAGGAAGTGGGAGAGGGGGGGAAGAGGAAGAGAGAGGGGGAGGGAGAGTGTGATGAAGGCGTTTCACGGCGTCGGGTTGTGCAGAACAAACAGTGGTGCAAAGATGTGATGTTCATGTGATGTTCATGTGATGTCCATGTGATGTTCATGGTTACCTGCTTCTCAGACTCAGAGGTGTAGTCTGGGTGTGTCAGCAAGATATCAATATCCCCACTGGATTCAGCACCTGTGGAAAGTTCACAAACACACACACACACACAGATGGGAGTCATCATAGATAAAACAAACACACACACAGATGGGAGTCATCATAGATAAAACACACACACAAACAGGTGGGAGTCATCATAGATAAAACACACACACACACACACACACACACACACACACACACACACACACACACACACACACACACACACACACACACACACACAGATGGGAGTCATCATAGATAAAACACACACACACACAGATGGGAGTCATCATAGATAAAACACACACACACAGATGGGAGTCATCATAGATAGTCATGAATCATCTCACAAACTGTATGTGGAGGAAACTGTGACTCTGATCCAACATTAATAAGGCGATAGACTAGATTCTCTCACCTCTCCTGTAGCTGCCACAGATTGTCCCGATATACTCTGTTCCCACGCTCTCCAGCTCCTGCAGGATGAGGGTCTACAGGCGCACACAGCACAGTTACAAACCCTGGGCTACTAAATACCATGCTCTGCATCCACAACACAAGCTCATTCAATCACCTCCATCTGCTCCATCTCTGCTCGTGGAATTCTCTTCTCAAACTCCTCAAAGTACCTGCAGCAAACACAGCGGAGTGGTATGCATTTCTCATGAGAATGCACGCGCACGCACGCATGCACGCACACACACACACACACGTAGGGTCGGAGGAGACAGCCACACTTACTTGAGTCCGATCTGCTGATGATGGTTGAGCTTATGTTCAATCTTCTTCAGATCTAAACACAGAGCAGAATATTGGATCAATCACAACCACAACTGTCACAATCACAGTCATCTTCTGCAAAATGATTTCCATGCACTTGTGGCAAACTCTAAAAAGCCTCGAAACCTTCCAGAGTCTTCACTCCCTCGTCAAAGAACTTCCTGGCCGCAGCAGGACTAGACAGAAGAGAGAGAGACCGGTCAAGAGAGATAGAGATAGAGAGAGAGGGAGAGAGGGGGATAGAGAGAGAGAGGGAGACAGAATGAGAAAGAGGGAGACAGAGAGAGGGATAGAGAGAGGGAGACAGAATGAGGAAGAGGGAGACAGATAGAGATAGACAGAGAGGGAGACAGAGATGGATAGAGACAGAGAGAGGGAGAGAGAGAGAAGTTTATGAGTGAATGTGATTATCTTTATGGGTGAATGTAATGATCTTTATGAGTGAATGTGATGATCTTTAAGAGTGAATGTGATTATCTTTAAGAGTGAATGTGATTATCTTTAAGAGTGAATGTGATTATCTTTATGGGTGAATGTGATGAACTTTATGAGTGAATGTGATGATCTTTGAGTGAATGTGATGATCTTTAAGAGTGAATGTAACAATCTTCATGAGTCAATGTGATGATCTTTATGAGTGAATGTGATGATCTTTATGAGTGAATGTGATGATCTTTATGAGTGAATGGGTGCGTTAAGTAGCTGAGCCCTCAGTCAGCGATCAGTGGTCAGAATTCACTTAACGGGTTGCTCAGTTACGCTCAGACTGATCTGCTCAGAACACAAGTGAGCAGTTTTGAACTATGATCTGTTTGAGCCAAACACCATAATCATCATCACCTGAGCACCATCGTTTTGGCTTGGGAATCGTTGGGACAATGCTCGTTAATCACACATGATTGACAACAGGTGAAAAGTTCTCGTCTCCTAGCAACTCAGCACTCGGTTAGAGCAGACCGTTCAGCGCTCAAAGTGAGCATTCTAAGAGTGAGCGCTCAGCTACTTAACACACCCAATGTGATGATCTTGAAGAGTGAATGTGATGATCTTTAAGAGTGAATGTGATGATTTTCAGATCTTCAGTCCCTGGAGTGAGCAGGGTTGTTTAAGGAGGAGGGAGGAGCTTAATGTACCCAATACCAGTCACTCTGGTGAGGAAGTTGATGGAGGAGCTTGTGTCATCATTACGAATCTGAAGAGAACACAGAAACGCAGCCTATTAGCACGGCGAACAGACTGAAATGGAAGGGTATAATTATGAGGTCAGTTTAACACAAAGTTCTGTGTTGTGTATAAATTGTTCCCCCTGACACACACCTTCTCCAGTTTCCTGAGTTTGCCTGTTTGAAGGAACTCATCAATCTTCTCTGCAATCTTGGCTCCAACGCCATCCTGATGAAGAGGATGATGACATCATTATGACAGCCCAACGGAACGGCCCGTCACACTGGCCATCACACACACTGACTGGCCCGTCAGAGGATCTCCATTCAGCCAAACAACACAATTACACAAGTGTGCTTCTGGGATTGGTTTTCCCTCACCAGTTTCTTTGCCTCTGTGCCACTCTTGATCTTCTGGGGATATTTGGCGATCACAGATGCTGCTTTCCTAAGGAACAGCACAATATCAACACTAACTACTACCCATTACTGCCTGGATTAAGTAGAATCGAATAGAACACGTATTTCACCATATATAACAAGTAGCGGTACATTGGAATTATTGTTATTACTTATCCTTACAATATCTTATCCTTCAGCACTACTCAATTCCTCATTCCAGTTCCTAGGTATTGTAAGTTACTGGATGTCAAAACGTGGGCTAGCAATTACACATGTAATATCCAGTGCTTGACTTGGGACAGGGTCTGAGTACCGGCACCTTTTATGGAATTTAAGCTCTAAAGGTTTGTAGACGACAGCACCCACTTCAGTCTAAGTTAAGCACTGCTATATCAGTTCACATCCCCCCTGTAGTGTCTTACCTGTAGGCATTGTACTTGTGGACAGCTCTGTTGACATTCCTCTCATAGTTGGCTAGCTCTGGGACAGTGGCATAGGCAGAGAGCATTGATTGATTAGCAAGCTGCTGAAGCAACTATAATTCAACACGTCTCTTAGCATGCCAGAGTATCAGTAGTTTGATCGGTAAATGGTTCCATAGCGCAGCCAAGCACGTTAGACTAAAGTAAAGATCAGTTATATCTGTTGGCTGCATTTAAATACCACAGCTATCAAGATGTCAGGGAGATTTAAACATGACGAATATGACGCACTTTCCAAGGCAGATAATAAAAGTTCCACCTAAATGTAAACACTAGTTACGAATGACTTAATAAATTAGCACTAGATTAGTGACAAAATCTTAGTGTGCCTTATCCTGTTTCCAGAGCCATCTACTGTAACTTTGCTATTCTAACCTAACCATAAGCCATTATTGTGTTCGGCTAGCGTCAGCTAATTAGCAAGCTAGCTAACGTTAACTCGCACCGCTCCAAACAGCTAGCAAGCGACTCATGACTTACCGACAAGAAAGTCTGTAATTCCCTCATTTAGGGATTCTTGTGGCGCTTTCCTTTTACTCATCGTCGTATGTTCGTTTTTGCAAGTGAGCTTGCACACAAATTTCCTAGCAGTTACAGAGAAGTCTCCTGTTAGCTAGCTGGCTAGCGGTTAGCCCAGAGAACAATGACCAGGCTAGTAGGAACCGGGGGGGCAGGCTGTGCGTCACACGTCATAGAACCCGGGGACGTCATTTGTGACCCATGATTTGCCAGGGTTTTCTGAAGTGCCCTTTGAAAAAGTGTAAAGTGTGGACTAGTGGAAGAGAGTTAGAATGATGCCGCATGTCAGATGGGAAATATCATGCTATGTACAGTATGATACACTTAAGACTGAAGACAAAGAGACATTAAAAAAGGTTTGGGGTGATCAGCACTCCAACCAAACACTGGCCACATCAAATCTTTAAAGACTCACAAGAATTCATTACACTCACAGTTCAATAACATCAGTGTATCACAAAAGCCACATAGCAAACACAATTCAAGCCATAGTAAAATACTACTAGCTGAGATCACTTTCTTATAATAACTCTCTTCATGCTCTTAAAATGTGAAAGTAAGCTGTAGGAGTGGTTGCATTTCAAAGTTGAATCAGGGATTACCCAAGGGGTTCTGCTTCTGTCCCTCTCAGGTCAGTGCTACAGTAAAATGTCTATCTGATCCAGAGTCAGATTGGATATGCAGTTAGTGACAGCTCTTCCAACCCTCTGACCACAGTGCAGGAGGACATGGACATCCCACCCCGGAGTCCTGCTTTCTGGAGGATCGTCTGTCATCCTCTTAGGACAGGTCGTCAGGTCCAGTGGTCAAATCTGGTCAAGTCCAGCTGTACAGTTTAATACATTTAGCGGTGGGACATAACTGAAGAGTGTATAAATGCTGCTTAGCATCTAGGAAATAATTACTTTCTTTAAAAACCAGTCTGTCTATGGCAAGAGCTCAGGTGTAGACTAGTAGTCTAACAGACAAGCTACCTCGCCGACTCTAGGATCATGTTGTGGTAACAAGTCAGAGCTTGTTATATATTTTCAAGCACATAACGAAAAAGAGCATCTATTAGATAAGTTCAAACAGCTCCTTCAAAACGTTGCCTCTTCAGCTGTCCTTCCATGTCCAGGTCTAACCCTGACCCCAGGTCTAACCCTGACCCCTGACCCCAGGTCTAACCCTATCCCCAGGTGCGTTGGTTAGGAGTCGGTCTTGACGTAGACTTTGTCCCTGGAGAAGATCTTGATGGCCTCCTCCACCTCAGAGAGTCGGCGGTCCAGCTGCTCTCGACGAGCCCGGACGCTCAGAGTGTCAGCCCTGACCGGGAGAGAGAGAAGCTCCCCCACCAGGCACCTGTGGGCTGGGGAGAGGTAGAGAGGAAGAGAAAGACAGAGGGAGAGAGAGGGAGAGAGAAAGACAGAGGAAGAGAGAGGGAGAGGGAGAGAGAGAGAGAGAGGGGGGTAGCGAGAGGGACAGAAGCATGTGAATAATCAGAGACTTGACTTGGCTAACCCTTGGGTAATCCCTGATTAAATATTGAAATGCAACCACTCCTCCAGCTTACGTTCACATTTTAAGAACAGGAAGAGAGTTATTATAAGATAATGATCTCAATCTTAGGAGGAGGAGAGACGTACTCTCTTTGAGTGTCTGCAGGGTGTCCTGTCTCTCTCTCTCAGACATCAGAGTATGGCCAGCTGGAACCGAGGGGTCAGGAGCGTTCCTCCTCCTCTCCTCCGCCTCCTGGCGCCACTGCTCCTTCCTCTCCTCCAGGCTGGGAGAGAGACAGAGAGAGACAGAGACAGAGAGAGAGAGACAGTCACAGAGACAGACAGACAGAGAGAGAGACAGAGACGGAGACAGAGAGAGCAAACAAAAAGAATGTTATGTAAATCACATGAGAATGTATTATGCTGTATAAATAAGAGTTTTTGCATACTACCTATATCTCCAAACCCAGTCCTTGTTAACTGATTCTACTGGGGGCAGGACGTAGGTGTCCAGTCAGAAGTCAACAGAGAGGTACTCACTACTGAGGCACCTGTCCCTTGACCGCACTGGGGATGGGGTTCTTGTTTCCCAGGTTGGTCAGTGACTGGGAGCGTCGCATCACTGTCTTACCAGCGCCCCGGGCGTTGTGACTCACAAAGTCCACCGGCCGGCCCTGCACCTGCAACTACGGTCACAACAAACACTCAGACTCAGAATCAACATCTCTTCCCTCCTTAAAAACATGCACCTGCATATTAAACACAACTCCTTTGTTAAACTCTGTACTGTGTGCCTGCGTACAGCCAATCAGAATCAAGGACTGGAACTACCCATTGTATAAGGTTAGTCAACCAAGTCATATTATTTAGGTAGTGCATGTATTTCTTCTTTTTTTTTTTTACTGTACTTCTTTGAAAATACACCACCCCAAATCTCCTTAAAATGCATCTACCATAATGGTGCTTTGCCCCGTGGCTGTGAATGAGGCCGGTGTTCTGACCTGAAGTCCCTGGCCCCCAGCACTGCAGCAGGAGGCTGGGCGCGGGGAGGGGGATGGGGAGGGGGCCCTGGGTCGGCCAGCCGAGCCACAGTGAGAGTGGGCCTTCAGGAAGTTCTGACACTCTGGCTTTGGGGGAGGGCTGGTCTGCTGCTAGGGGGACAGGCAGGAACAGGAGAGAACAGGGTTTTATTGTCCTGTATTCTGGATAGTACACTGTACAGGCTGTGTAGAAATGAGTCTGCAGTGAAAAGTCAGAATGGCTATAATCTTGATTTCTAGACGCAAGCAAGACATTTTGTGGTGTCTTCATAGATCATTTGGTGCGGGTTAGTGGACAGACAGGTGAATGTTTTAATAAAAGGTAGTTGATCAGACAGGAGCCTCTTCTTCATCTCTCCTGGCTGGGCCAGCTCACCTGCAGCTGGGCCGTGACCCTGGACGGGACATCCTGGTACTTGGGGGCGTTCCAGAGCGCTCTGACTGGGCCGGAGCGGGACCGCTCTCTCTCAGACTCCCGCTCCCTGCAGCGCCGCTGGATCTCCCGGAGCCGGCGCACGTTCTCCTTCCCGTGGTCACGCTGCTCTGACGGGACACACCAGACATGAGTAGGAGGGACCACTCTGGCTCGGACACAGCTTTCTTACATCAGTATGAGACCCATCTCATGTTCATCAAGGAGTGAGTAGCAGTAGCTAAAGCTACACATATTTAATGGTTTCTCTGGATGTCTCTGATCAAGCTTAGCAAGCCAAACCAGATGAGTCACTATCTAACACCACCCACTAACACGTCACACACATTTAGGACATTCCCCCCTGCGGACTATAACCAGTCCAACCATAGATGGCTTCAAGGTTCAAGTTGGCCTTAGGTCTGACATGGTGAGACAGAGAGAAAGAGAGCTGGAGAGGGTCTGTGTCAGTCACTACGAGAGAGTAGTTCCTCATCCTTACTGTGTTTGGGGGGGTTGGGACTGAGAGAGACTCCCTCCAGTTTGAGCAGGGCCCCCACCACCCCTCTCTGCCCCCTCTCCAGGATGTGTGTGGCGTTGGCCCCGATGCGGGGTGGGGGCTGGGGGGCACGGGCACTATAGCAGCCCGGGTACATCACCGGGTCCGGGGCCAGGGGCCCAGAGAGCAGGGCTGGACCCCTGTCTGCATTCCCCTCCAGACGACCTCTGGCTACAGGTTACAGAACGAGGGAGAATGGAAACACACACACACACACACACACACACACCTAGTATTAGGTATCGACTGAGGTAAGACAGTAGCTAACTTGTGGGTTTATGCTTAGCTAGGCTACGTGGTCTCTCTCAGCCTGCTGTGACTGAGGTCTCTCAGGCCATCTCACCAGAGGCAGGGCGCCTGTAGTACTCAGGGAACAGAGAGGGGTCTGGCGGGATCGGCCCAGATATCATGGAGGGTCCCTCGCACATCTCTTCAGGAGCTTCATGCACAGGAATAGAATGCAATAGATTAACTTGGACATCCCGTTCGTCTCCCACCATAATTGAACGCTCCGACGAGACACTATTGCATCGAGTACAGTTTGTTTATTTTTCACATGTAACTATTCTCTGTGGAAGTTCTAGCTATCTATTCATGGGTACCAAATGTAGTCCAAGATCTGCCATATTTGTGCCTTACACAGGTGTGTCAATTTGTCTGATTGCATAGGATTCTATGCACTAGAGCCAATTAGACCACTTGATACACCTGTGGAGGACAAAAAGATGGCAGGTCTAGGACTACATTTGGTACCCATGAATTACCAAACGTTGGCTTGAAATACTTTCATGACGACCCGCTAAGCATGATAGCATGGCATTGGTAACTAGCACGAAGCTAGCACTAAGCTTGTAAAGTAGGCTAGTGCTAGCGTTAGCCAGCTATCCAGAGGCCATGGAAAGAGCGCCTCGGTTACACAGAAATGCAAGTTGCGGTTATTAGCGAGCCTCTTTAATTATGCGTTGAAATTTACCTTCTATCTTCTCACACAGAGCACTACTCTTTAGCAAACCGACCGACGACAACTTCAGCTCCGGTAGACGAGCAACACGCAGCAGACTGATGACGCAGTATCAACACTACTTAACGAATTATTTACCATGGCAACGGCGATGTAACCGCCCCTATTCCCATAAGAGGCTGAACTTCCTCCGCAAGGCTGCCGTGGCCATCATGAGACGCCAGACACGGTAGTATTAGGACATCATTTTAAGAGGTATTATGGGTATGAAAAAGACACAACGAACATTTTTTTTTAATATTAGTTAATAATCATAGAATCAGAAAAATAAAGTTTACATGATTGTTTTGAACAGCCCAAACCTGGGGACTTCATGTGCGTTTCGTGCCAATTAATATGGAACGATTATTATGGCGTCACCAACGTGCAATGTAACAATATAACCAGCAAAGCAGCTCCCTAAACTTTATATATTTTGTTTAAATTAAATTTGTGTATAGATACTTTAATCCTTATGAAGAACAAAAAAGTGAACGCACAAACTGTTTATTTTGAAGAATTATTTTCCATAGTCCCTGTTTAAGATTGATTGATTTATTTTCACCTTTATTTCTCCAGGGGAATAATGTCTCATTTTCGATGTGACCTGGTTACACAGCATTGCAGGCAGAAAACAGCAACGTATTATACAAATATATTTATGTTATCGTTTATTTATTATGTTTAGATATACAATATACAAACATTTTTACATCCAGTCATGTCCTTGAGCCAGTCCTCAGTCAACACGCTTAGCTGGGAAGGTGCTGCGTGTCCTGTCCGTGGTTCATCCAGACCTGGGACTGAGCAGGCCGTTAGCAGGGCTGCTGACCTGTGTCTACTGTATATGACAGTAGTACTTCCTGGGCAAGCCTTGCTCCTCACCAACCCCAAGGCCACTCTCTCTCTCCAAAATCCCAGGCCTCTCAACGGTGTGTTTATGTGGCCCTGTCTCTCTCTCTCTGGCTCAATGACAATTACACAACAGCCCCGCCTTCGGTGTAGGGTGCTCGCGCATGCGCGGTCCGCCCCGCTCCACTTTCTCCTTCACGGTGCCCTATTGCGCGAGACATAACGTTCTGGAACTGCGCGCATCGCCCCTCTAATAAAGGTAGGACAACAAAACAGTCTCACCGCAATACTTTAATTAGCAAAAAACGTATTCGCAGGAGAGTTACTGATTCCACGGTCCTAGTATGGTGACATTGACTTGTTCTAGTGTTATTGGGGTGGGTGACAGCAGTCTGCAGTGCGCCGAGCGCGGACAGGCCTGCCAGCCAGGGGCCGTGATAGTGTTCACAGTTGCTCTGCGCGCTGTAGATATAGACCAGAAAACGTTGTTGCGTTCTGAAACGAAATAAAGACGACTCACATGGTGCATTTATTTTTATGCATGTGCATTATGTTTCACTGAACCGGAGACCATTACGCGTGACATTTATCCTTTATGGCAGCAAGAATCACTGATATTATATGGTCATAATTATTGTGAATTTATACCATTTAAAACATACCAGTTCGAGCGCGTATAGATAGACGTAATGTTAGACAGACAAAAACGGAGCTTATGCATTGAAGTATGAACAATGGGGAGAGCTGGCCATCTGTCTGTCTGTCCCGGGCCATTAGGCTGCCAGGCAATACATTATATGCTTCTGTGTTTGAGTTTTCCTGGTGTTCGTTAGAGAAATAGAAACGGCCCATTAGCAGTAGACTGCGGGGACAAATAAATCATCTTGTTGGAACAGATCTCTTTCACATGCATGCACGCTGGTTCCGCTGTAACCTCCAGCAATTAAATAATCCGCCTGCTCTATTGATAGCGAGTTATGGCGTTATTGGCTACAGCTACCAACCCGTTCATTCATAGAGAGAGAGAGAGAGGGATATAGAGAGGGGGGGGGGGGTAGAGAGAGAGAGAGAGAGAGAGAGAGAGGGATAGAGAGATAGAGAGAGAGAGAGTGGGGGGGGGGGTTACTCAGTGCCAAAGGTAGACCAGCCTGCCTGCGCCTGGGCAGTAATGGCGTAATCTGTCGCTATCCGAAGTCCTGAATGCATATCTCAAACGCCCAGACACCGGGGAATGCACCCAGAACACACCTGCAGCAGCCCAGGACTTGAGAGAGAAGGGTGGCCTCATGTCTCACACAGGTGACATGTGCCTACTTTGTCTTTGGTCTTTGTAGTTACGAAATAGCACTGGTAATGTAGGTTCTATTTCAGCAGGTAAATCACTATGGAGACAGACCCTAAAGGAAAACAAACCGTGCCTGGCCTGGTGGTCAGGTGACGTCTTTGCTGGCGTGTCATGTCCAGTCAGGTGATGTCTTTGCTGGCGTGTCATGTCCAGTCAGGTGATGTCTTTGCTGGCGTGTCATGTCCAGTCAGGTGACGTCTTCGCTGCCTTGTCATGTAGAGTCGGTGGCGATAAGTGAAGGAATAGCTGCCATGCAGCGTGGGACGAGGTCACCTCCAGGCTATTAATTCACCCTGGTGAAACCTGACTGCCATCCACCTTATCTCACACGCACATTCCTCCTGGTTGGTGTCACACAGCCTGGGCTGGGCTGCGCCTGTGTGAGAGGCCGCAGGGTAGAGAGGCCTGGAGGACATGATAACGTGTGTGAGAGGCTGCAGGGTAGAGAGGCCTGGAGGACATGATAACGTGTGTGAGAGGCCGCAGGGTAGAGAGGCCTGGAGGATATGATAACGTGTGTGAGAGGCTGCAGGGTAGAGAGGCCTGGAGGACATGATAACGTGTGTGA
>NC_140239.1:14061169-14063669 GCF_949987555.1 Borostomias antarcticus | reverse complement strand
TAGGTCGACCTAGAGGTTTTTCAGGATGCTAAGTGAATAGAAATAGCTGAAAATGCATCTACAGTAGACGTCTACTGGCACTAGGGGCAGGTGGACTAGGTCATGCCCTTGCCTTGACATGTCAGAATCCACAGAAAAGTTTTACTTAAGCAATAAGGTACGAGAGGCAGTACTTGTTGTGAGTAATGTACAGTTCAAGGGTGTTGTTAGGCTCGACGCGCAGCAGAGGAACTGTACATTATTCACAACAAAGTACTGCCTCTCGTACCTTATTGCTTTAATAATACGGGTTGCCAGCAAAGTATAAATAGTAAACAAAGACAATGACTGCCTTTCAGCACAAAATCGTTTTGTATCGCATTTCAGTAACGTTAGAGAAAATAGTCCCCGCTGTGGCTGTTGCTATGCAACAGACATAAACAAAGGGCGCGTCTCTTGTCTAAGTGATTTTGGCTACTGAACCTGCCTGGGCAGTCCAAAAACATCTTGACACATTTTCAAACAGGCTTTATTTTGATAAATGGATCACATATTCAGAATCTACATGGTAACTTTGTGTAGGAAGGAAATTATTACAAAGTTGATAAACTAACACACAGTTCGAGAGATTGAATTAAAAGTCTGTTATATTTGGAATGCTGACAGTGTAACAGGCGCATTAATTTCTAACTGAGATGAGGCTCTAGCGAGATTCTACAGGACTTTATGCTATATACAGTACAACCCGTGACTCACTCTCAACCAATCAGAATGCTTGATTTAATCTACCCGTATTATAATGCAATATAGTATGTCCCTGTTCTAAATAATACTATTCTGGAACACTCCAGCACACAGCAGCTCCTTTAGCCAATCCCCTGCTAGCTGCTGACTAATGTGGGACCTCAAGGGGTCATTTAGTTAATTGGGTCTTGGCCAGAGAGGGGGATGTTGGGTTTGGAGAGGTAGTATATCACAAACCAACCCAGTGCTAGCCTAGCACCCATACCAGTGCCTAGCCTATAGCTCTCAGACCTAGCCTAGCTCCTAGTCCTAGCCTAGCTCCTAGTCCTAGCCTAGCTGCTAGTTCTATTTTAGCTCCCAGACTTAGCTTAGCTCCTAGTCCCAGGCTAGCTCCTACACCTAGCCTAGCTCCTAGCCTAGCTTTTAATCCCAGTTTAGCTCCTAGACCTAGAATAGCTCCTATCTTAGCTCCTAGACCAAGCCTAGCTCCTAGCCTAGCTCCCAGACCCTGCCTAGCTCCAAGACATAGCCCTGCCTAGCTCCTAGCTTAGCTCCCAGACCCTGCCTAGCTCCCAGACACGCCTAGCTCCTAGTCCTAGCCTCCTAGACCAGGGTTAGGCTGACAGACCTTCAGCGCTTCCTTCACCAGCTGTGCTGAGGTGAGGAACATGAGGTAAGATAATACATCACTATAGGCTTGGCCAGCTTCAGCTTCCTGTGACCTGGAGATTCCAGTGTAAACTCAGAGCTCTGTGTGAGAGAGACATGCTGTGTGGTCTAGATAGAATTTGTGGTGTGTTTGCTTCCGTTGAAGGCCTTAGTGTCCAGTCTGAGGGCATAGATAGACGCTGTAGTGAGATGTGAAGTGTGTGTGTGTGAGCTTTTGTTTTAAAGCCGCTTGCTCCCATTATGATGATATATGTGCACTATATTGTGTGTGTGTGTGTGTGTGTGTGTGTGTGTGTGTGTGTGTGTGTATGAGTAGGAAGTTTGAGTAACAGACACCTCTGTCCATCTCTGTTTCCAGACACCATGGCCGTCCCTCCCTCCTACTCAGACCTGGGCAAGTCTGCCAAAGACATCTTCAACAAGGGCTATGGTGAGTGAGCAAACCACACACACACACACGCACGCACACACACACGCGTGCACGCTGCACACACACACACACACACACGCGCGCACACACACACACACACACACACACACACACACACACACACACACACACACACACACACACACACACACACACAGATGAGGGTTAACAGTGATGAATGGCGGTGATAGGGCAGAGAGGAATGGCAGGATGAGAGAAGAGTGTTTAGGCTCCTGGGATCACCTCAACCTCCTCACCCCACTAGTGTCCTCTCTCCTCTCCTCCCTCTCTCCTCTCCTTCTTCTCTCCTCTCTCCTCTCCTCCCTCTCTCCTCTATTTCTTCTCTCCTCTCTCCTCTCCTCCCTCTCTCCTCTCCTCCCTCTCTCATCTCCTTCTTCTCTCCTCTCTCCTCTGCTCCCTCTCTCCTCTCCTTCTTCTCTCCTCTCTCCTCTCCTCCCTCTCTCCTCTCCTTCTTCTCTCCTCTCCTCCCTCTCTCATCTCCTCCCTCTCTCCTCTCCTCCCTCTCTCCTCTTCTTCTTCTCTCCTCTCTCCTCTCCTCCCTCTCTCCTCTCCTCCCTTTCTCATCTCCTTCCTCTCTCCTCTCCTCCCTCTCTCCTGACCCCCTCCTCTCTCATCTCCTCCCTCCATCTCTCTCCTCATACCCGCCTCAAAGGTCAT
>NC_140239.1:14051353-14060969 GCF_949987555.1 Borostomias antarcticus | reverse complement strand
CCTGGCTGCTCCTTTGAGTCCCACGTCCTCCCAGACCCCCTGGACCACAGCACAGTGAGACCAGAGCACATTATCTTCTGTCCCCCCTGGACCTCAGCACAGTGAGACCAGAGCACATTATCTTCTGTCCCCCCTGGACCTCAGCACAGTGAGACCAGAGCACATTATCTTCTGTCCCCCCTGGACCTCAGCACAGTGAGACCAGAGCACATTATCTTCTGTCCCCCCTGGACCTCAGCACAGTGAGACCAGAGCACATTATCTTCTGTCCCCCCTGGACCTCAGCACAGTGAGACCAGAGCACATTATCTCACTACAAAGCAAATATTGCAAGGGGCTAGAAGGTAAATTTATGAGCTGAATGTCTCAAATACTTTTGCGAAAGCACAGGTGGCCTATTGAAGGCCGTCCAACGCTTTACTTTTCAAAAAGTAATTTTGAAAATCACAAACATTAATTTAGTTATCATAAGCACGATTTAGATCCTAATCGAATGTAGTTGGGTGCAGTGGCCTGGTTTGAACTCAGTGAAGTGGCGGTTGGAGAGGTGAGCAGCCGAGGCCTGATCTCAGGTCAGAGCAGGGCTGCAGCTGCGTGGGCTCAGAGGTCATGACCTTGATCTCAGGTCAGAGCAGGGCTGCAGCTGCAGGGGCTCAGAGGTCATGACCTTGACGGCTGGGTCCCAGACATGGAGGAAGATTACCCTTTCAACAGAGAAGCCCCATTCACAACTCCCCCTAGTCCAGAGAAGCCCCATTCACAACTCCCCCTAGTCCAGGACTATTCAGTGTGTGTGAAAGCCGCCCTCAGGGTTCAGGGTTCAGGGTTCAGTGGACCTGAGACGATTCTGGCTTTTTGTTATGGCAACAAAAAGTCTGGTCCACCACATTTTATAAAAAATAACTGAGAACCCAACGCTGCAGTGAGCCAGAGCCAGCGTGCTACTCTCTCCTTGTTGGGTGTGTATCTGTAATGGCGCCTGTGTTTGTGTTGGTGTGTCTGTGTGTTAATATAGCTGGCCACGGGGCTGAAGCTGGCCCTGGACACGTCCTTCGTCCCCAACACTGGGTAGGTTGTCTGACTATGTCCACTTTACATCAGGGACGTTCCACTAACCTAAACTTACTACAGGCTGCTACCAGCGTGTTCTATAGAAATAGACAGATCTCTATCTTCCTCCCTCCCGGAACACTTACCTCCTCCCCTCCCCATCCCTCCCTCCTCCCCTCCCCCTTCTCTCTACCCCCATCCCTCCACCCCCTCCTCCACCCCCTCCCCATCCCTCCCTCCTCCCCCTCCCTCCTCTCTCTACCACCCCTCCTCCACCCCCTCCCCATCCCTCCCCCCATCGCCCCTTCCTCCTCCCCTCCCCTCCCCCCTCTCTCTACCCCCCATCCCTCCACCCCTCCTCCACCCCATCCCTCCCTCCCTCCCCCTCTCTCTACCCTCCATCCCTCCACCCCTCCTCCACCCCCTCCCCATTCCTCCCTCCCTCCCTCTCTCTACCACCCATCCCTCCATCCCTCCTCCACCCCCTCCCCATCCCTCCCTCCCTCTCTCTCCCTCCCTCTCTCTCCCTCCCCAGTAAGAAGAGTGCCAAGCTGAAGACGGGCTATAAGCGTGACTTCATCAACCTGGGCTGTGACCTGGACTTTGACATGGAGGGCCCCACAGTGCACGCGGCCGCAGTGCTGGGCTACGAGGGCTGGCTGGCCGGGTACCAGATGGCCTTCGACACCACCAAGTCCAGACTGGCCAAGAACAACTTCGCCCTGGGATACAAGGCCGGGGACTTCCAGCTCCACACCAGCGTGTGAGTAGCAGAGGCTAACTGTATACACAGTACAGCAGAGATACGGATCAACATACACACTATATGGACAAAAGGATTGGGACACACCTTTAATCACTGAATTCAGGTGTTTCATTCAGTCCCATTGCCACAGGTGTGTAAAATCAATTAATGCTTCAGCTTACCAAGACATTTTGGACAATTCTATGCTTCCAACTTTGTGGGAACAGTTTGGGGAAGGTCCGTTTCTGTTCCATGACTGTGCCCCAGTGCACAAAGCAAGGTCCATAAAGGCATGGTTGGGTGAGGTTGGTGTGGAAGAACTTGACTGGCCCATCGAACACCTTTGGGATGAACTAGAACGGAGATTGAGTGCTAGGCCCTCTCGTCCAACATCCGTGTCTGACCTCACAAATGCTCTTCTGGATGAATGGGCAAAAATTCCCACAGATACTCCAACATCTTGTAGAAAGCCTTCCCATAAGAGTGGAAACTGTTATACAGTAGCTACAAAGGGGGGACAAACTCCATATTAATGCCTATGAATTTAAAATGGATGTCATAAAAGCTTCTGTAGGTGTAATGTGTAGGTACCATCTGTCCATATAGTGTGTGTGTGTGTATATATATATATATATATATATATTAGGGCTATCAAACGATAAAAAAAACAAATCTAATTAATTACATGATCTGTAATTAATTAATCATGATTAATCGCAAATTGATCCTATAACCATTTTTTGCTGGCAAAAGCCCCCAAATGAAGATATTTCAATAGAACTTTCCGACCTGTCAATCATGCGGAGAATAATAACCAATAAGGTTGCCTGATTTCTTAAGACCACGCCTCTGATGTCCCACAAACAAAGCTTGTCCCGCGTTGTGTTCATAGATTAGACATTAGTTTGAACAAAATGGTTCTTAAAACCTACAGAAAACCGGCCTGCAGGCTGCTGTAACATGATGTTATAAGAAAACAAGCTCTACAATACTCCACACCTCCTTCCACACATCAGCTTACAGCAACTCTGTCTGGGTGTGTGTGGCGTGTCTCCTGGTCTCTGCGTGTCTGTGACGTGTCTCCTGGTCTCTGGGTGTGTGTGACGTGTCTCCTGGTCTCTGGGTGTGTGTGACGTGTCTCCTGGTCTCTGGGTGTGTGTGACGTGTCTCCTGGTCTCTGGGTGTGTGTGACGTGTCTCCTGGTCTCTTGGTGTGTGTGACGTGTCTCCTGGTCTCTGGGTGTTTGAGGCGTGTCTCCTGGTCTCTGGGTGTGTCTGGCGTGTCTCCTGGTCTGTGGGTGTGTGTGACGTGTCTCCTGGTCTCTGGGTGTGTGTGACGTGTCTCCTGGTCTCTGGGTGTGTGTGACGTGTCTCCTGGTCTCTGGGTGTGTGTGACGTGTCTCCTGGTCTCTTGGTGTGTGTGATGTGTCTCCTGGTCTCTGGGTGTTTGAGGCGTGTCTCCTGGTCTCTGGGTGTGTCTGGCGTGTCTCCTGGTCTGTGGGTGTGTGTGGCGTGTCTCCTGGTCTCTGGGTGTGTGTGACGTGTCTCCTGGTCTCTGGGTGTGTGTGGCGTGTCTCCTGGTCTCTGGGTGTGTGTGGCGTGTCTCCTGGTCTCTGGGTGTGTGTGACGTGTCTCCTGGTCTGTGTCTCCTGGTCTCAGTAATGATGGAACAGAGTTCGGTGGCTCCATCTACCAGAAGGTGAACGAGCAGCTGGAGACGGCGGTGGAGTTGTCCTGGGCGGCCGGCAGCAACAACACCAGCTTCAGCATCGGCGCCAAGTACCAGCTGGACAAGGACGCCTCCCTGTCTGTGAGTCGCCCACCCCCACCCCCACCCCCACCCCACCAACGTGGCAATTTGCATCTAGAAAGTCATTTAACTGTTTACATTTTTAAAAATCTAAAATTTTACCTAAAAATGGTAGGTTAGAAATCGGTCTAAAATTACTGAGGATGTTATTTTTTGTCAGGAGGGGTTTAACCAGGGCAGTCTTAAGAGCCGATGGGAAAAGACCTGTACCGAGGGAGCAGTTAACAGTGGCTAAAGTGTCCTCAGACACAGAGTTAAAAATAGTCTTAAAAAACTTGGTGGGAATAGGATCGGGAGGTCATGTAGATGCTCATCCCACATGTACAAACCTATAGGGTTGATAACCTATACATAAAAATATTGAAACCAAAATATTTATAAGGATACTTATAAGCGAGAGAAGCAGATAAGCAAGTCCAGCAGAAAATATGAAAACATAACGTAGCGTGAACGTTAGGGTTGGTTGATCTCTCCGTGATGGTTTATTGGACGTTCATCAGGTAACTCCATGTTTCACGTCACAACGATATGAACAGTGGGTAATTCTCTTAGGCAAAGTCTGCAGAAGTGCAGACTTACGGTAAGGGGGCATAAAGGGCTCAAAATGTCTGCCAGAGAGCCCTCATGCACTTGACGATTTGACAATGGGACTAGAGCCCTAAGCCCTCACAGACTTAGCAGGAATGCGCCTCAAAGTCTGTGAGTCCGTAAGGGTGGACATTGGGACTGGGTCGTCATCTACATAATGACAAATAAACATACTTGGATACATTTCCATAAGGTGCCAGCAAGGTAACTTGCATTTGTAATCTGACCTCTGTCTCCCCCTGCAGGCCAAAGTCAGCAATGCCAGCCTGATCGGGGTGGGATACACACAGAGCCTGAGGCCAGGTGCTTATTATCTACTGCACCTCTCCTGCACACACACACACACACAGCATCGCCAGCAGACATGTGCTCTTATATCCCAGCTTTGAGTCTTTCTGTTTACCTTCTCTCTCTCTCTCTCTCTCTCTCTCTCTCTCTCTCTCCCTGGCTCTATTTCTCTATATCTCTCCATCTCTCCCACCCTCTCTCCCTCTCTGTCTCTCTCTCTCTCCCCTCCTCTCTGTCTTCCTCCTCTCTCTCTTTCTCTCTCAATTTCTTTTTCCCCCCCAATTCAATTATCTTTATTAGCATGACAAATTGTTCATCTGTGTTGCCAAAACTTTACATTAAAATGTATGCAGATTGAAAATCAATAAATAATAGAAATAATAATAAGCAATAGTAATTGACAGTAAAGATCTCTCCATCCCTCTCTCCCTCTCTCTGTAGGAGTGAAGCTCACTCTCTCAGCTCTGATTGATGGGAAGAACTTCAATGCTGGTGGGCACAAGGTGGGCATGGGCTTCGAACTGGAGGCATGAGTAGGAAGAGAAGACAGGAGGAGGAGGAGGAGGAGACAGAAGGAGGAGGAGGAGACAGAAGGAGGAGGAGGAGAGGAAAGGATGGAGGAGGAGAAGAAAGCATAGAGCCCGGATCTGACAAAACCTCAAAAGCCCATTCAGTCACACCTTGACACACCTCGCCCTCTGTGCTACACACACACACACACACACACACACACACACACTCTCTCTCACACACACACACACACACTTGTCTTGCACACACACCAACCCGTTTCTTGGCCTTAACCTACTCCCCCTCAGACCTGCAGTACTGTAATAAAAGTGGACGGACTGTCGAGACCCGAGTTGTTGTTTTTTGGTTCTTTTTTTTTGGGTTCGGCACATCTCTATACCATCTCCATAGCAACACCACTCTGTAAACAAAAACAAATGCGATGTCATGACATTGTGAGCGGATATGGTCAGCGGGAGGAGTCTGTCGATGCCGTGCTCCTCGGCCAGCCTGAGAACACTAAACTAGGCATGGGGGGTGACCTGGACACCGAGCCGGGGGTCATAGCAACCACTCGTTTGTTTGTGGCAACTCAGGCATATTCTCTGTTGTGTGTGTGAGTATGTGTGTGTGTGTGTGAGAGAGAGAGAGGCGGACGGGATGGAGGCGCCCTCTGGAAGGAGTATGATTGTGTGGTGATTTTCCTGGGCGTGAGATGGTGTTTGTAACTCACGGTGTTCCTGCTGTGTTGGTGCTGCAGACTGGTGAAGCCAGGGTGGAATCGTTCAGAGGGAAATGGATTCGTTTTTTTGTTTAACATTTCACAGCAATTTATTTCCCCCAGTTCCATCAGAAGGAGTTGATTCCTAGTGTTCACGGTCACGTTAGCTACTAGCCAGGACCTGATGATTACTAGACAACAATGACATGGTGCAGCACAATCCCAGAGTGCTTTGGAGTAACCATCGGCTCGTTTCAGCTCATTGATTGGCTGAAATCTGCCTCCCCACCTCCACACACACAACCCCGTCTATTTGATGATGTTTCTATGGTCAGGTGTCATGAGAGGGGCTTTTTATGGAATTCTTCCTTCCTAATCTCTGTGTCATGTTTCTGTTTTTTTGTCCTTATTTTGGAACTCTACCATTATCGTTCCATTCTGTGTCTGTGCTGTGGAAGGTTTTGTTGATAGTTAAAACCTCAAACTGACTTTAACGAATTCATGGAATAAAGAATTTCAAACACATTGATGGATTGTATGGATTTTCATACCTTTTTCCTACAGTAGGTCAGCTGTCTCGCTGACTAACAGCAATGATGTCATACTTCACTACCAAGTTGTACTGTAGATATAGACAGACAGACAGACAGACAGACAGGCAGACAGACTTTATGGAAGTGAGAAAACTGCCATCTTTATTTGTCACATTGTGCATGGTGAGACACACGCACATCACACGGTGTAGGTGGCGAAACAGACACACACACACACACACACACAGACACACACAAAATGTCTGGAGCATCTACGTGGGTGTGTTTAGGTAGGTAGGTGATCCCAGGGGGAAATTGCAAAATTTTGCACAATTGTGTGTGTGTTGTGTGTGTACCAAGGAGGTTATAGGTCAGTAGAGGCGGTACTGAGGAGGGGGTGTGTCCTCCACTGACCGGGCTCCGCCCCTTACTCTGTGGGGAACACACAGGGCATTGGGGGGGGTGAGAGAGAATGTGTATATATGTGCATCTGTGTGTGTGTGAGAGAGAGAGAGAGTGAGTGTGTGTGTGGGGGGGTTTCTGTGAGCCTCATGTAGACCAGTCTCTAGACTGTGTAGTGTACTCCAAGTTGCTGAATGAAGTATTCATGCTATGTTGTGTATGCTACACGTTTATGTAGTATGTCCTATGATATAGCTAACACAGTACTCAACATTTTTTTTACTCAATCGTCTCGTTCAGAGATCACTGAAGAATTCTTACAGTCCTCCTATTGGCTGAAATGGGTGAACTGGTTTGCATGCCTCCCTCTGGAAAATTATTGTCTTTTTAAGGAAAGGAAAACCTTAAATACATTTTAAGGAAAACTTAAGTAGAAGAAGGGTGTTTGTGCAACATATTTTATTTTAAGGAAATCTTAACTCAGATTTTAAGGGAAATATTAACTTAAGGTGTTTTGTGCATCCGGCCCCTGAAGTTTGCGGACGACACCCCCCTCATCAGTCTCATCTACAGGTCCGCCTACAGGTGGGACATCGACCAGCTGCTGCCCTGGTGCGGCCAAAACAACCTGGAGCTCAACACTCTTAAAACAGTGGAGATGATTGTGGACTTAAAGGACAATGCTCGTTTTTGACAACCTGGACCTTATTTACGACATATTATAAGACGTTTGACTCACCGAGATCACTTTGGTGTAGTTCGGAGGCTTGTAGAAGAAATTTAAAATCCAGCGCGAGCCAGTATATCCATGTAATGGCGGTGGTGGGGGCACTTAGAATGCAGTTTCTAAAAATCTATTTTCTGCCGCGAAACAGTTATTTTCATCAATCTGTCTTGATGAATCGCTAGTTGTGCTTACATAGAGAGCATAGGCCTGTTGTGGTATTTCACATGCCTCTGTAATATGATCTTTAGAAACGTCTTTAGACACGAAATAGCTTCCTCACTTGCTCCAGCACGCATGCGCACAGCGTGCTGGAGCAACGATTGCGCGCTGTGCGCATTAGTGCTGGAGCAAGTGAGGAAGCTATTTCGTTTCGAAAGACGTCTCTAAAGATCATGGCATGTGAAAACCACAACAGTTATGCTCTATGTAAGCACAACTAGCGATTCATCAAGACAGATTGATGAAAACAACCGTTTCGTGGCAGAAAATAGATTTTTAGAAACTGCATTCTAAGTGCCCCCACCACCGCCATTACATGGATATACTGGCTCGCGCTGGATTTTACATTTCTTCTACATGCCTCCGAACTACACCAAAGTGATCTCGGTGAGTCAAACGTCTTATAATATGTCGTAAATAAGGTCCAGGTTGTCAAAAACGAGCATTGTCCTTTAAGAAAGAACCCCCCCCCACCACATTGAATGACACCTCAGTGACCACTGTCCGCTCCTTCCGCTTCCTGGGCACCACCATCTCCCAGGACCTCAAATGGGAACTAAACACCAGCTCCCTCGCGAAGAAGGCACAGCAGAGGATGTACTTCCTGAGGCAGCTGAAGAAATTCGGACAACCAAAGACAATGATGGTACTCTTCTACACCTCCATCATCGAGTCCATCCTCACCACCTCCATCTGGTACTCCTCCACTACAGCCAAAAACAGGGCCAAACTGCAGCGCGTCATCCGATTGGCCGAGAAGGTGATTGGCTGCAACCAGCCCTCCCGGTCAAAATCTGCCCTCCCTCCTGGTCCTGCACAACTCCAGGACCCTGAAGCGGGCCGGGAAGATTGTGTGCCGATCCCTCCCACCCCGGCCCCTCCCACACCGATCCCTCCCACCCCGGCCATAATCTCTTTGTGCGCCATTTGACTCATGGAGTCCAGTTTCAAAAATGTTTAGCATAGCACTTGCAACATCGAAAAGCTTCAAAATTCCCAAACCCATCTTTAATTATGTAGGCCTATTTTAACTTTTGTAACAAAACATACTCCAGTCTGGGAGTCTCTGTTAAACACAGACCTTATTTTGGGGATTTTTTTGTGAATCCCATTCATTTTTCCCATTTAGAACTCAGAACCAAATGGCGACAATGCTATCCTTTAAACCTAGAAAATGACATCAGACCTCACCCCTGTAACCCTGGTGTTGAGTAGAAACCTCAGTATGGATGGGATCATGAGGAGCCTGATCTCAGGAGCTGACGTTTCAGAGAGAGGGAGGGTTCCAGTTCTTAACTCTGGTCTGGCTGTGGTCGGTGGTGTTGTGTGTCCCTGACCACAGAGGTCCTCCCTGGATGACCAGGTGAGTCTAGCTGGAGAAAAACCTGGCTGCTACTCCCAGGACCAGGGGGGTCCAACCTGGTTAGCATGCACTAGTTCAACTAAGACTTCAATATGAGCTACACTATTTTCACACACACAAGGAGAAACTCATCTACCCGGACCAGGGCTGTATGCAAACAGTTCTGCTTGTGTGTTGCCAGTAGCTGGCGGAAATGGCACTTCACAATGGCCTCTCATTCATACACCAGTGTGCCACCCGCCAGCTGCCACCCATGCAAGGCGCTTTGGTGCAACGTGGGGTTCAGTGTCTGACCCAAGGACACGCCGCCATGTGGACAGGAGGAGCCGGGCCTGTAGCCGCCAACCCTCTCAGATCATTGGACTCCTGAGCCACCGTAGACAGCCACCGCCGCCTTGTCTGGACTCCTGAGCCACCGTAGACAGCCACAGCCTCTCCACCAAACAGGGCTTCCTTCCTCCTCCCTCCTCCTCCCTCTCCCTCCCCAGTAAGAAGAGAGGCAAGCTGAAGACCTGGATTGTGACCTGGCCCCACAGTACCAAGTCCAAACTGGCCCAGAACAAGTTCTCCCCCTGGGATGCAAGGCATAGTTAGAGCCTCAAACCCACTTTAAGGAATTACTGGAATAAAGAATGTCAAACACATTTGTGAAATTATGTAT